>NC_062969.1:2305311-2451072 GCF_023119035.1 Salvia hispanica | reverse complement strand
GGGCTCCGCGACCAAGAAGAGGCGGCCCAAGGCAAAGAAATTTCCGCTTACGACAGTGAATGAAGAGTTCACCCCGGGTAGGACGAACTACCAGCCGGAAGAATCCATTGTCTTGACGAGGTGTTGGATTGAAATTTTAGAGGATCCGGTGTTCGCTAACAACCAGAAGGTTATTGCGTATTGGGAGCGCATCGCCGAAAAATACAACGTGGCCAAGCCGCCGACCGCCTACAAGCGCCAACGGGAGCCGCTCCGCAAGCACTGGAATCAAATAAAGAAGCATGTCAATTTGTTCGCGGGGAAGTACGACAAGTGCGAGAGGGAGCAGGCCAGCGGCGAGAGTCTTGCAGATGTGCGCGACAAAGCAATCCAGCCGTACACGTCATTGTACGACGATTTCAAGCACTACCCGTCCTGGGCGCTCTTGAAGGAGAAGCAGAAGTTCGTTGGAGGTATACTGCCCGAATCGACGGCGGCAAAGAAGAGGACGTCGAAGCGCACCTTCGGTGATTATACAAGCAGCGAAAGCGGCGCATCTCCAATGGACCTCAACAATCCGGTGTTCGAGGATGAGAGTTCCGGCACACCGATGTCCTCTCGGCGTCCCCCTGGCATCAAGGTTGCCAAGGGCAAGGGCAAGGCGACATCCTCGTCCACCCCGCCACCTGAGCAGGCTCCGAGCTCGACCCCGACACGACCACGGCTCCGTTTTCGGCTGCGGCACATGCCTACACGGATTTGGTGGCCTCCTCCGACTATAGGACGTTGTTGGACGCGCACAACGCCCTGATGCAGGCGACCAACCCGACTCAAATCGAAGGCATCCAACGGATGATCGATGGCCTTAGCCGCAAGTTGGGACTACTCTAGACTAGCCTCCTTATTTTATATGTAGTGCACTTTTTTTTAATTTCTTATTTTGTAACTTTTTTTTTAGTTAAGGAAATGTAGGATTTGCCCTAACTGTGTTGTAATTATTTATTTATTTTGCTTGATATATTTGCATAAATTATATAAATACAAAATAGAAGTAAAATGCTTAGGGCGAGCTATAGTTCACGGCCCCATTGCAGGTTGAAGGGATTGAAGATAAAATGTTGATGTGGCGGTATATAGGGCGGGGCTTAGAGCGAGCTATAGTCCACTCCATTGTGAATGGCCTAACATGATAGCTTACTAATTTTGACTTTGTAACGAACGGTCTATATTCTTTTAATAAGAGGGAGTATTTTTTAGAGGATAATGATACCAGTTTTTTTTTAGGATAGTGATACCAGTTTTTCATAGAGGAGTACTAATTTACTAGCTTACTCATTCTAATAATCATGATCATATTGTGCACTAATTACTTGAATGTTTGGATAATAGGCGTTCATATTCTGTTTCATCAATGCTCATATTAATGCTTGATTTTGACCACATGTCTTATTATATTTATGACATTTTTTTCGTCTCACCAATCCTAAAATGCCAAGCAATCTATTATCTCAACTATATCTGTATAAAGTAGCAAGGATTTTGCCGATAGGGAGCCCAAGTCAATGTTAATAATTGTGGACTATTTAATGGTGTCAATGTCACCGAACAATTGCAACATTGACGATAGAAGATATAGGGAAGATGAGTAATTTGTACAATCTTACAATATTCTTTCAATAATTTTTCTTAAACATCCTTACTTAATACTTATATAACTCTATATAAAACTTAATACTATAAATGATAAAAATATAAATCAAAGACAATTTTTTTATATACTATTATTAATAATGATTAGTATTTAAAATAAATTAATTAGTAGAGTGCAAAACAATAGAGTTTTATGAATGATAATAGTAGAACAAAATTATAACAACATAAAAATGAAAAGAATATAAAAATAAAACAGCAAAAAAAGGTAAATAAAAAGAGAGAAAAAATAAAAAGAAACGTATAAAACAAAAAGTTGCATCCGGAGGAACACAAGATAGACTATATTATGACATTTACACTAGAACTACATTATATTTGTGAAATAATTAAAATGTATAAAATGAGCTTCGCCCCTATTATGGAGTAAAGTTTTATCAAGAAATAATTGCTATTGTATTATTCATTCTATTGATCATTCTATATATTTTCCTTATTATTCATCTCATTCAGACCCCCTACTAATTTGTAGCAATTGCTTATGGCGACAGCGTCACTAAAAATATCCTACAAGTGTTAACAATAATTTTAGAACGTCCGAACATTAAAATTCTGGTTTCGCCATTGCACGAAAGATTTACTTATAGTTGTATTATGGATAATCGGTGTTGATACTATCTTCAAAAATATATGTGATTCCCATATGCATGCCTCCAATTAAGTTTTTTGAATTAGCTAGTATGACTAAGTTAAACCGCAGAATTTTACACTCTCTTAACTCCTTCATTTTCCTCTCTTTTTCATTCAATTAACTAAGCCACAGATTTTCACACCCTTTTAATCCTTTCCATCCCTTAACTTTTCATTTCAGATGACAGTTGAGCGTCTTCCATAGTTCTCTGGGACCGGTAGTGTAACAGCCCGCCCTTCTAGGGTACAATAATTACGGCGGCTGCTACCCAAAACCGACTCTAAAGAAATAAACATAGGCTAGGGTTTCATTTAAAGAGTATTGACCAAAAGAATTGAAAGAGATATCAGAGTATTAAATGCAACAACTTAACCTAGAAGATTAAAGGAAAGAAAAATATCATAAATGACGATCAAAATCTCAAGAGTACGACATTATATCCAAGTCAAAATCACAAGAAAAGACCAAGGCCTCAAACCGAAGGCAAGATGCAAATATTCCAAAGAGAAATTCTAGAGTGTATCAAAAATTCAGCGGAAAACGACCAAGAGAAAGTATAGCTATGTATGAAGACACAACTACGCTTGAAGTTCAACATATCCTTTTTAATTCATTAATTTGCTCAACACCCGCCACCACTCGTCATCATTCAACCTGCACATAAGGAAAACACATGCAGGGCTGAGTATTTTGAAATACTCGGTGAGCTCGTTGCCAAAACATTTTATAAGTTATGCCACCCTTACCAAGTGAACTCGAGTTTTAAGCAGTTATAAAAGAATTATCACGAGTATCACAAAATATATTTTCATAGACTGGCCAGTCAAAATAACCTCCCATTTTCTCATCAAATTAACAATCACAAACGTTCCATGGTGCGACGAAAGTGTGGCCACACTTTTCGCCCACGAGACCGGCCGACTAGCAAGGACGGCTCTCGATCCCATTGTGTACACAGCCTGGTAGGGCTTGCGGCCCATACTCAGACCCGAATTCGTATAAGCATATCCAACAATCACATTTAAACAAACATAGGCATGGCATAACAGTTAAACCACCCTTATAACCCCGAACAACATTTTGATAAAATAAAAGAGAGTTTTTAGAGTAAAGCCCACCTCGACTGCTTAGTTTTCAAGTAGATTCGCTTTTCCGTTATCCGGCTTCGCAACCAAAGTTTCACCTTTTAATCACATAGGCACATATCACAAATTAGGTTCAATACTACTCTTACTCATGCATGTCTCATTACTTTTCCCTCTTCCCAACGATTTATCTTATCATTACTAATTAATCAAGATCATGTTTATCGCACACGAAGACTTAACCATCAAACACACACTACACAACACATCAACACACACACACACACGGCACACACACACACGCCACACACACACACGGCACACACACATACACATGTCCCCACATCCCTTTTTATCCCTCTTTCACTCAACCAAGATGCATGAGGGTTCAAGAAGGCCGATTAATCGGTTAGAAGAAAAAAGAAGAGGTAGAAGAAGAACAAACATAACTCTTAAACAAAAATACCTTTTTGAGAAAACAATCGGTAGGAAACAAGTATTAGCCTTGATTCTTCAAAGTTCTCGGATTAAACTTCAATTTCTTCTCAAAGGATGAAGGATTAATGGAGTAAAGTAGAAGAAAATTGAGAGAATGTGTGGGAGGGTGGGGGCCGAAAATTATGGGGGCTAGGGTTGATGTTTCTCTTATTTATAGTGCTCAACAAGATCTTTAGGTAATTAGAATAGAATATTTGGTAAGATCTCATTCTCCCAATTAAATAAAGATAAAATAATATTGTGAAGTAGGGAAGAAGAATTAACAAAAATAGACTAGGTATCAAGCATGGAAATTTTCGAAAACTAGGCTTCTAGGATAGCCAAGATTTTGTTTTGGTATATTTTACGGCGTAGAATAAAAGATCACGGAGTAAAATAAAAATAAGAATTCTCCCAATTTGGAGTAGAAATAGGCGTCCCCTATGCCTATTTAAATAAGGCATGGATTCTTAATATTGCCTAGAATAAGATAAGGCAAGATCTTTTGAAGTATGGAAAGATTTGGTAGTATAATTAAATTCTAGGTATGGAAGGAAATCAAGTAGGGAACCAAATAAAAAATAAAATAATTCTTTCCTTCCCAATTATAGTGATTTTCGAAAATCACTAACAAATAAGGGGGCTCGATTTTTCCATCTTTAAACAAGGAAATAATTGGCTCTTGGAATTTAATTTGGATAAATATCCCAAGGATTAAATAAATTCCGGAAAAATAGAAATTCCTTCTCCAAGGGGCTAGGGTTCGAAAATTACAAGAATTAGAGTGACAAGTATTTATGGAAATTTTCTCTAATATTCTCACTCACCCTTAAACAATTAAATTGCCACATAATCTCATAACTTAATATATCACAAGCCACATCATTAAATCAAATAGTTTGACTTTTCAAACTTTCAACAAAAACCCTAGGCTTGACTTGGCCAAGGCATCCCATGAAATAAATGCATTCACGACTCCACGTCATCAAATAATTAATTCTAGGGCTTTAATTTAGGGTTCTAAATTCCGGGATGTTACAGGTAGTGGGTCGGCCAACCCTACCCGACCCCACCAACCTCCGCAACTAATGTCATCCCATACCCGGGTCCAGCACTAACCAAGTCCCTCCTAAGTATCGTTTTGTTTTCTCTTATTTTATCAATTTAACACTAAAATTCATTTCTTCATTAAAAGGTGCTTATTTTAAAAATTGATAGGAGTATAAATTATTACAAAATGTAAAAAACAAGGAGTCCAATAAAACAGGAGCTTAATATACATATAAGATGTTATATTATAATAATGTTTCGTGGTATATTCTCCTACGATCACTCATAATTATATTGTCACATGTGCATAAATAATAGATTATCTCTGTCCTAATTATATTGTCTCATGTGCATATAAACAATAGATAATCTCTGTACTGAAAAAATAGACTGCTTTTAATATTTGGAATCATTCCTTAAGCTTAAACCAAGTTTAAATATGGAATGTGTTTAACCAATTACACATAAACAATAGATATTCCACACTCTACTAACTTTTACGACTAATTATTCTTCACATTTCGTGAAACTCAGCAGAGCCAACTTGTGACAATTAATGACAGACAAGAGAGGATCACACTGATTACGTAGCAATAAACAAACTAAACAGAAAACGAAACACGATAATGACTCCAACCCAATCATTCGCGCATCTAACATGTACTGCCTCCGCCACACCCCCCGCCACCGCCACATCCACCACCGCTGCCACATCCCCCGCCACCGCAGCCGCCTCCATCTCCGCCTACGCAACATCCCCCGCCTCCACCACCACCGCCTCCAGCATCACGGCTCTTCTTCTTCTTCTTCTTCTTCTTCTTCTTCTTCTTGTGATCGGCGCAAGCGAATAAGAGCATGGACATGAGGGAAATGGAGACAAGAAGAAGGATCACTCCAAACCCCCAACCCTCATTACTTCTCTCTCCAAAAACTCTTCCCATTTTATCACTATACACAAATTGTATGTTTGTATGTACATATATAGTTGCACTAACAGAGGCTGAGTCATTGCGCGCCAATTCAATTTTCTCTTATAAATTGATTACCAAAATCGGCATTTTGATGGAAAATAAAAGACTATACAAAATCGGCAATTTTATCTTATAAATTTGAGACCTGCGTTGGTGGTCCTGCATCGGCACACGTGTCACTTTCTCATTCAACAGGGGAGGATCTTGTTCCAAGCACACGCTCGTGTACACGTGGGCCACTCCCATTCGCTGTCACTAATGACGTGGCTGCTGTTTGTGACCACGTGGCACTCGAGTTTGAGCTAATGTGTGCTTTTCCAAAATCTATAGTCATTGTTGTTTTTCAGACTAATTAATTTCCAATCATAACTACTTGTACTTGTATTATGATTTGATGTTTTGGGTTATCCAAATTCAAACTACTTGTATAATTTTTGAGAATTTCAGTCACACTCATATTTACACGATGTGTTATATTGCTAGCTTTTTAAGTTACTATTCCTGCTGACTTATCAATGCAGTGTATTAAAAATATTAATACATAATGTCAATACAGTATATTGAAATGTCAACAAAATTATATGTTAATATTTTTAATACACTGTGTTAATGATGAGTTAGTAGAATTAGCAACTTAAAAAAGTTAATAATGGATCACACCTACAGTAAAAATTGGGTTTAGTTTTCATAGTGGATACATAGGATCAGTGGATATATCTAATGAAAATCATGATCATATTGGCACATTTTTATTGAAAATCATGATCATATTGTGCACGAATTACTTGTAGTTGTATCACAGTACTATTATGGTTCGATTTTTGGATAATCGGCGTTGGTATTTTCTTCAGAAATATCTATCATCAATGCTCATGTTAATGCATGATTTTGACTACTTTGTCTTACTATATATATGTGACTTACTTTTCTGCCCCAATAGTAAAGTATAAGTTGTCCAAATATGTTAAAATCTTATCAGGAAATAATTGTAGTATATTATTTATTTTATTGATCATCGTCTAGATATTTTTATCTTATTATTCATCTCTCTCTCGGACCCCCTACTGATTATGTCGTAATTGCTTATCGCAATGGCGACACTGAAAATATTCTAGAAGTGTACAATAATTCAAGTTCTAACATTAAAATTCCGGTTTCGCCACCCCACGAAGATTTTACTTATAATTGTATGTATTATGGATAATCGGTGTTGATACTTTCTTTAAAAATAATAAATGCATGATACCTCCAAGTTTCTTGAATTAGTAGTATAACTAAGTTAAGCCGCAGATTTTTACACTCTCTTAACTCCTTCACTATCCTTCTCCTTTCATTTCAATTAAGCTAAACCACAGATTTTCACACCCTCTTAATCCTTTCCATCCTTTAACTTTCATTTCAATTGACGATTTAGCGTTTCCCACAGTTCTCCGGGACCGGTGGTGGGTCGGCCGACTCTGCCGGACCACACCTACCTCCGCCACTAATGTCATCCCATGTACATACAAATACCAATACATATTAAGTAGTAGTATTTCATATTAATGCACCTAAATATGTGATGTAATATATATATCCCTATATTAGTATAATTCAGTTGCATAAATTTTTTATCACTGATTATTGACTATATAAATTTGAATTTGCTGGTCAAGACGAGCTAGTTGAATTAATATCTCTTAAAAAATGATTAAAACCATCGGAAATTTAAAGGAAAATTATGTGTAATTTTCCAATATTTATATATAGCTACTGATCAAGACTAAGTCTGAGATTTTTTGAAAGTCCTCATTTTAGATAGTACTATTACTATAAATCTACACTGTTACTGCCTTGAGGTGGAAGCATATAATTAACATGGGTAGCTTACTAATTTTGACTTTGTAACGAATGGTTTACATTAGGTTTATGATACATATGAAGGATCCTTACGCTTTCGTTCTTAATATAAGACAAATGTTTTGATTTGGAAGAAGCGGTTTTATGTTTATGATTTTCATTTAATTTGGTTGGAATTACACTCATTGCCATGCCGATATTCCGATTGTCCCAAATTTAAAATTTGAAGAGAAAAATAATTTTTTAGAAAATTTCGTGATATTCGTCCCGGATAATTTGTCCCACTTTTCTATTTCGATCTATCCCACATAGTTTATCTCATTTCCATATTCCACTAACTCATTCCTACTCATATTTTATTATAAAACTAATATATAAAAGTAGGACCCACATTCCACTAACTTTTTCAACTCATTTTTCATTATTTCTTAAAACTCGTGCCCGATCAAAGTCAGACGAATTATCCGAGGCGGAGGGAGTACATGTGAGGCTATCGGGAGAGGGTACACCCGCACTAAAAACATCCAAATAAGTACTAAGATAGAATGGTGTGACATGGTTGAAAATGTATATATGAATCTACTTATATAGTACTCCACTTATATACATATAAGATCGTCTATCGCAATCATGTTTTGGGATGTATTCTCCTATGATCACTCATAATTGTTACATGTGCACGAATAATAGTATCACACTTATTTGATTAATTTATCATGAATAAACTACATAGAAAAAAGTAACGATATGCAAAAATAGATGCCTCCAAACCCAACCATTGCATCTAGCCGCCGCCACCACCGCCTCCGCCACATCCGCCGCCTCCACCTCCGCCTCCGCCACATCCCCCGCCTCCACCACCTCCATCCCCACCACCCCCTCCATCACCACCACCATCGCCTCCTCCAAAGCAATCGCCACAGCCACAATCCACAACATCGGCATCACGTTTCTTCTTCTTATTCTTATTCTTAGGAGGCTTCTTCTTGTGATCGGCGCAAGCAAATAAGATCATGGACATGGCTGAAATGGACACAAGTAGAAGCATAAGCCCAAATCCCCAACCCTTAAACACTTCATTCCTTCCCTCTCCAAAAACTCCTATAACTCTTCCCATTTTAATTTTATCACTATGCACAATATATGTGTGCATGCATGTATATATATAGTTGCATCAACATAGACTATTTCAATACGCGCCAGTTGAAAAAATTGAATAAGACCATCGGAAATTTGATGGAAAATCTCTGTGCTTTTCCAATATCTAATGACTTGTTTCTCAGAGTAATTTTATAATAGTCATATATAATTGCTTGTGGTTGTGTGATGATTTGATGTTTTGAATAATCCAAAAATATCTTTAATTTGTTGAATTTTCATGTTGACTTGTCTTTATATATTTATTGGAGGATAATTCGTTGATGTAGAAGAGCAAACGTGTTCGCATGTGGAGTAATGATTGATTTGACATTCATAGAATATTGATACCAGTTTTCTTTACTAATTATATCCATTATACTCCTAGTAATTAAAAATAAATTAAAACAATTCAAATAAAAAAAAATTGGCTTACGCCAGAGACGTAGGCAATACATAATTATGTAATTTCTCAAGAATATCAATTGCAATTGCACCATGCTTGCAAGTTTGGTACGATGGAATAGAATAATATTGGTGGAAGATAGGAATGAAATAAGTAACAATTTTCTTTAATTTATTTTACATTTTCATTTAATTTTTTTATTCATTCTATCATAGCAAATGAATAGAATGAAAGTAGGAATCATATTTCAATATTCCACTATTCTATTTTATCATACTAAGCATGCCTATATTTATTACTACAGGAATTGGGTTAAGCTTTCATAATAGACATACTTATTTTATAATAGTGTAAGTAGTTTGTAGGGGTGTGCATTCGGGTTTCGGTTTGATTTTTCCCCCAAACCGAATCGAACTCGAAAAATTGAATTTAGCTGAAAATCCAAACCGTTCCCGAAACCGAAATAATAAACTGAAATGATGAAAAACCGAAAAACCAAACTGCAATCATAGAATTTTTCAAACATACAATTTTAAACAAGATTTATAAAGCTGAAATCATCAATTTTACACAACACTTGTGTAACTGAAATGATGAAATCATAGCATTTTACATTACAGTGAACATTGAATTTCATCAAATACAGAAAACAATGAACATCTTCTTCTCGAGACATGTTGTGGATGGGTGTAAGGCTGGAAACGTTGGAGTGAATCTGGAGCTGAAGGCGTGGAGGAGCGCCGGTGTGGGTGGAAGGGTGGAGGAGCGTCGCTGCGACGGGCTGGAGCTGTCGTAGGTCTTCCGGAGGCGACGGCGACCGGCGTGGATGGCTGGACGCTGGAGGGCAGCACAGCTGGTGGGGGCTTGGAGTGGAGGTGGAGAGATTAGGTTTAGAAAATAGGGAAGGAGGCACTAGCGTGAGTGAGGCAGAACTAAATTAGGGTTAGTTTTTAGGATTTTATATTTAGTTATAATTAAATGATATATGGCGTATAATATTATTATTAAAATAAATTCGGTTTTTAAATTTTTCGTTTAATATTTTCTTCCGAACTGAACCGAGAAACCGAAATTTTTGAATTTTCAAAACCGAACCGAATTTTGAAATTTCGGTTTGGTTCGGTTCGGATATTCGGTTTTCAGTTTTTTTCTCATCCCTAGTAGTTTGCGACAACCCGAAACAGAATAGTGCGACTAACTTGGGACGGACGGAGTATATTTTATTTATATTTATTTATTTCAAATGTAGTTAATTACTAAGGTTGGGGTTTCACATATATAATAACTACTAGACTTTTTTCCCTCTAAATAACATTAAGTTATTAATGGTAGTGATATAATGAAAATCATATATATAATGAAAACTCAAAACTTTGATCCTAGCCATTAATTATAATAGATTTGTGGTTAATATTGCGTACATTTTCTATCTCAACAAGAGCATGTATTTTGTCAACAGATGGTATTTTTGTAAGTTAAGTTTTTTGAACGATTCTTGCGTTCCTAATTTCTCTCCCACCTTCCAAAACTAAAATATTCACATCATCAAAAGGATCTTTACATAGAATCAATATGATTTCAACAAAAATGAAACATTTTATAATCAATACAGATTTTAGAATCAACATAGATCAATACGATTTCAATAAAATATTCAACATCAGCGGAACAAAAGAATCAACGAAATTTAAGCACAAAAAATCAACACAGATTTTAGAATTCAACAAAAAAGCAACGCGATCGATTCAACACAAATTCAACAAAAAATCTACAAAAAATCAATACATATTTTAGAATCGATACGATTTCAACAAAATATTCAACATCAGCAGAACAAAAGAATCAATGAAATTTCAGCGCAAAAAATCAACCCAGATTTCAGAATTCAACAAAAAAAGCAATACGATCGATTCAACACAAATTCAACAAAAAATCTTTACACAGATTTTAGAATCAACATCGAATCAACACGATTTCAACACAAAATTCAACATCAACAAAGAATCAACGCAATTTCAACGCAAAATTCAAGCAATTTTTTCGACGAAAAGGAGAGAGAACGGAAAAAAGGAGAAAAATTGAAATGAGGGGAGGAATTGAAACTTTAATTACGTGATTAGTGGATGAGAGAGAGCGACCAAATCTGGATTAAATGATTCACCATATTATAATATGTCTATTATACCCTTTGTTGATAAATTCAGATAAGTTATTGACATTTTAATCTAGAATAATATCAATCGTTGATTAGAAATAATTAGTGGCTAGGATTAAAGTTTTGAGTTTTCATTGTTTTCATTTGATCACATCCCAAGTCATTAACATATTATATAGTTTGATGATTTATTTTTATGATAAAAATAAAATATCACCATAAAATTATCATTCATGTAATCATTCAAATATGAAAGAAAGAATAGACAAGAATAAAATATGACCTTTCACCCATAACATCCAAATAACTGAATAAGTAATATCACAGAATGCAAAGTGAAATAATAAAACATGGTTGGAAACGTATATATATATGAATCCAACTTATAATTTCATATAAGGATCTTACATATTTTATAATCATGTTTCAACATCCCCCGCCACCGCCACCGCCACCGCCACAGCCACCGCCACCGCCACCGCCACCGCCACAGCCACCGCCACCGCCACAGCCACAGCCACCGTCACCGCCACCGTCACCGCCACCGCCACCGCCACCGCTCTTCTTTTTCTTTTGAGCACAAACAAATATGAAGATAGACATGGCTGAAATGGAGACAAGCAGACTCAGCACCAAACCCCAACCCTCAAACACTTGATTCAATCTCTCTTTAACACCTCCTCCTATAACTCTACCCATTTTCAAATATGTATCTATCAATTATGTTGATATATATATATAGTTGGATTCATCTTTCATCACTAATTATTAAACTATTTATTTGAATTAGCTGGACAATAGTACTGTACTGCCCAACTATATTAATTTCTCTAATTAAGACCACAGGAAATGCACCTATATAGGTATGTATACCTATGATCATTGTTTGATTTTTCAAGTCTATGACTCTCTTTTTCCAAATTACTAGCTAGTATCAATTAAATTGCTAATAGTGTATCCAATCAAAATTAAAGCCGTGCATGTTAATATAAAGCTGTTCACGAAAAGAGCTTACTTGTAGACTTGTAGTTACATTATGTTTTGATTAATTCTCGAATTTTCGTATTAATGAATGATTTTGACTGAATGATATATACCTTCAAGTTTCTTCAATTAGTACAATTATGAATCTTCCTGGAAATTTCTTTTGCTATTTTTCACCCTCGTTGATTAACTCATTTCTTTTTCACCCTAGTAGAAAAGGAGAGAAAAAATACAGTACTTTCTTGTCAAATACAGTACTTTCACTAGTTTATCCATTATAGTACTAGTATATAGTAATAAAATTGATAATTGAAAGGAGGGATTTCGCACGCGTGTCGTAGGCGCGTGTCCCTTCCTATTCAACAATATTTATACGTTCTCACTTCCCAAAATACTCTTAATTAGTACGTGGTAAGTCGGATGTCGATCCCACGAGGAACGGTCGTATCCGTTATGTATTTCAACACTTAAGAGTTTGGTGATGCCGCCACGCTTTAATTTAAAGAAGGAAGAAACTAAACTACAGAAATTAAACCATACCTACGAACATGGTGGGAACTAAAGTTGAAAATAAATAAAAATGCAAGCAAACAATGAACTTAAGATAAAGCAATAAACTGCAACTTAAACTGGGCAAGTAAGTAAACTGAGCAGTTTAGCAGCAAAATCAGAACAGTGGCGAGAAAAATAACAACACTTTGTATAATAGCATTTTCGGGAATAAAAGGAACAAGGGGAAAGGAAACAGCTTTTGCCACGAAAATTACTAAGTAAAAGAGGCAAAAAGAACTAAGTAGAAGGCTGCTAACTAAATTCTAAGTGTTCATACCTAAATGAAAGCTAGAGAAGCTAATTTACTAGGAAAGAGACACTTAAAAGGTAATTCTAAAAGCCTACTTAACTAGCTAGTTTGGAGACTTCCTAAGGTGACTAAACTGACATGAAAAGCATGAGAGAGAGAGTTTAAAACTGATTTTTGGAGGCTCCATGTCAATGAGTGAAAAGGGATTGTACTAGTTGCTTGCTATGGGCTATTATCCAATGGTCAAAAGTAGTAGACAACTAAACTAAACAAAGGATAAAAGGATTAGCAATTTGAAATCAGATTTTTGGATTCCTAAATACACTAAGGCACGAAAACTATGAGAAAAGAGAGACTAAAAGACTGCTACACACTTAACTATGCTAAAGAAACACAAGATCAACAAGTTAACTACCTAATTATGCCTTGAAAACACCAAATAAAAAGCTGAAAATTAGCAACTTGGAGAAGATGAACAAGCTTAAGAACATTCAACAATGGAGGATAGAAATAACTAAAGAAACTGCAGCAACTAAAACACATTAGCTAGCATACAAGAACAAAGCTACTAAGCAAGGGAAAATCACCAACAATTGCAACTTAAATACACAAACGTTTTCTCTTCTTTTTTTTTTTACTAATTTTCGAAATTAAAAAGATGGAAAAGAAAGATTAACTAGCTAACCTAAACACTTAGAAAAGATCAAAGAAATAAGATGCAAAAAGAGAAATCTAAACAAGCTAAGCAAGTAAAACTAAACTAGCAACAACCACTATTTCTTTTTTCTTTTCTTCAATCAAAAGCTTCAAGTAGAATCAGCCCCGGCAAGACCCTTTCAAAAGCATAAAAAACTTCAAATAAACAAGCAAAGGAATCAACAAGGACAAAGGCTAGCTAGAGAACGAAAATAGTAAAACCAAAGCAAGAGATTAACTAAATGCTCAAGAACACCAACAACCAACCATAAATACTAAACACATAGAGATTTAAATACACCAAAAGCTCTTTATGATCAACCCAACAACCTTAACTAGAGAGTTAAGATGCTGGAAAATGAGTACAAACAAGGAACTAGATCATTCAAAGCATTAAAACACTACATAACAACAAGCTTCACCCCATGGTGAGCAAAAGTGGCAATGGCTGCCTATGGTTCGAAATTTACTTCAAGGATGAGAGAGAACTAAGCTTAGAGAGAGGAAATAAAACTAACTAAAGCTAGCTAAAAGTGGTGTCTCCAAAGTTAGAGAGAGGAAATAAAGATCACTATAATATTCATGCAATAAATTAATGTGCGAATAAAATTGCTGTGTCATTCATTTCTATCAAAATTATCATTATCAACGTCGAATTGATTACCAAGAATATTAAAAAATAGACAATAATTATAAATATGACCTTTCACCAATATTAAAACATCCAAATAACTGAATAAGTAGTAGTAACATATAAGAATTACATAAAATATCACAGAATGCAAAGTGAAATAATAAAAACATGGTTGGAAACGTACATATAAATCCAATTTATTATACTAATTTCCAATAAGGATCTTCTATGTTTTATAATCTTGTTTCAACATACCCCGCCACCGCCACTGCTAGCGCCACAGCCGGCACTGCCAGCGCCACCACTGCTAGCACCGGCTAAGACAGAACTAGCAACGGCGGTGCCGGCATAATTACGTCTCTTCTTGTGAGGGTGAGAGGGCTTTTTCTTTTGAGCACAAGCAAATATGAAGATAGACATGGCTGAAATGGAGACAAGAAGAATCAGCACCAAACCCCAACCCTCAAACACTTGATTCAATCTCTCTTTAACAACTCCTATAACTCTGCCCATTTTCTACTATGTATCTATAATCTATCAATGTATGCAAAATTATGTGATATATATAGTTGGATTCATCTTTCATCACTAATTACTAATCTATATATTTGAATTAGCTGGTCAATACTGCCAAATTGTATATAATATTATTTTTTCTAAGTTGAATAAGACCACAGGAAATGCACCTGGATACTTTTCCAATATCTGTAACCATTGTTGATTTTTCAAGGTAATTAAATATCTATGAACTCTCTTTTTCCAAATTACTGTAATTTAAAATTTTATTAGAATTGTTATAGTAGTGTGTCCAATCAAAGTTGTGCATGTTAATAAGCTTGGAGTTATATTATGGTTTGATCAATTCTCATATTAGTAGTACATGATTTTGACGGCATGACAGTGCCATCAAGTTTCTTGAATTAGTACAGGAAGTCATGATTTTCACCCTGGTTAGTTTTATTTTATGTAGATAAGCTACCGATTTTTCTTATCAAATACTCCCTCCGTCCCATATTTGGAGTGACAATTAGTTATGACACGGGTTTTAAGGAATTGGTGGAGTGTGTAATGAATGAAGTGAGAGGTGGAGTGTGTAATAAATGAAATGAGATGGTGGAGTGAGATGATGGAGTGTGTAATAAATTAAGTGAGTTGGTTGAAGGTGGGTCCCTCTTTGACTTTTTGGTTTTTTATTTTTGTTTTGATTTATTTTAATATAGATAATGGCATTTTGGTGTAATTTTAGTGAATAATGGGGTAAAATTTTATGTGCAAATATGGTAAATTCTAAATGTTACTCCAAATGTGGGACGGACTTTTATGGCAAAATGTCACTCCAAATCTGGGACGAATGGAGTAATTCACTAGTTTATCCATTATACTAATTAATTAAGACAATTCAAATTTTAAAAAATTGGAATATATTTGGGGACACCTTTAAAAAAATGATTTTCACCCTGGTTAGTTTTATGTAGATAAGCTACCGAATTTTCTTGATAAATAATTCACTAGTTTATCAAATATAATATAATTGATAATTAATTAAGACAATTCAAATTTAAAAAATTGGAATACATTTGGGGACACCAGAAAAGGAATAGATCGACTAATTTTGTGGGACGAATGAATGAAGTATAAATTTAGGTCTATAATTCATAGTTGATGCACATAGATACAAAAAAAATGCTGTATTTAAAATTTTATATTCTCATTATGAATAATATTGCATAATTCGAACATATCAAATTTTTTTCTAAGAAAAAAGGGTGTGAAGTTCAATGCAAGAGAAATGAAGAGAGGAAGTAATGTTGGCAAATACAAACCTTTTTAGTTTCGTACTTAACCAAGTTTTGGAAAGGTTGTGAAGTGAAGTTAAAAAAAAGTAAAACAATGCTTTTCTTAGTTTTCTTAAACATGTAGTAATAAAACCTAGTACTATAAGACAAGGCTTTTCTTGGCTTTTCCCATGCATCAAATTAAACACATCTTAAAACAAGCATCATTATTAAACTTCTTTCACAAGATAACTTTACAAATAATATGGAGTAGTATATATATACACATGTATAGTTCTTGAAGATCTTGAATCTATATTTGGGGCCTTAATTTTCCAACAGACTTGAGGATGTGCTTCTTTTTCTTCTTCTTCCTTTTTTTTGTATGTACAACTCCTAAGGATGATCCTCCTCTGCAAAATGAGAGTTAAAGATGTGTTACAAAGGAGAGGATATTCAAGTTTTCAGATAAGAAACCACGCAACTTACGCGAAGAGTCTTCGTCTATATGTACAAAGAAACTCGCTGCGACTATCAGATAGCACAGAAGAAGCATCAGCCCTTTGAAGTAATTTGATGTCCCTTCCTGCATATATATGTATTTGTATGAATGAGTTGCAATACGAGATTACTTTCGAGAAAGCAAGTTAAATATCTCACCTGTAGCATGAAGGCTACTACAAGAACTGTCATGATTAGAGTAGCTGTCTCAAATAGCTTGAAGTTCAAGTCCATCGGAAGCCCCATGATCCAACCAACAACCACGGTGAACGGTATCTGTAGTTATTGCACCACCATCTTTTTTAATGTGTAATCGCCTTCCGATATATAAATGGAAGAACAGACACGAATATGCAATGGCAAACAAGAGATTGAAGGGATAGAAGTTTCAAGGTTTCTAAACCATACATGAAAACTTGAGACGATTGTAATTGAAACTAGTAGAGAAACAAACATCAGAAGTTTCTTCTAAAAATGCTAGGAAGAATTTTAATTCAAATCATGCTTTTATCATATTATCGCTTAACAACTATTGTAAATCAACGAGCTTTTTGATGTGGTAAAAACATACCACAAACATTGATATTTGTGTTGATGAGCCAATCGCCACTCCTAGAGAAATGTCCTGCTCAAGTACTTGAAATTTGAGAAACCAAATTTTTACACAGGGTCGAGAACGAAAAACCAAACACTTACAAGCTTGTCCTTGACAGCAAACATGACAGCACCCGCATGCTCTGCTGCATTCCCAACAATTGGGAGCAGAATTACACTTATAAACTCAACGGGGATGTTCATCGCAACAGATGCCCCCTGAAAATACCATGTCACATTACAACCAATATCGTTGACAGATTACAAAATAGAGTAACCTAAATGAAGCAGTTCGTTAGACGTTACCAGTCAAAACTTTGAAGATATAGGGATGTTCCAGAAATAGAGTAGTTACCTCTATAGCATTAACCAGGTATTGAGACAAAACTGATATGAAGCAAGTCAACGTAAATAACCACACGATTGATTCCCACTTTGATATATCTGGAACTTCTTCGTCAACAGAGTTCCCACCAGTTGGACGTTCCTCCTAGGTTTATATGAATTGAGATCAATGTATAAAGCTAACCAGGAAAAGATTACTATAGAAAATTCTGAAATGCAATGCAAATGACTTGCAAAATATCTCATGAAACTGCTAGTAAAGAACTTTAACTTCTTATATACTGTACTCGTTTAATGAGCATTTATTACAGTAGAAAATCGGACACTGAAGTATGATTCATCGAGTAAACACACCAAGATATATGATTATGAAGCTGCCTGGTGATTTGCGTTAACTATTGATTAGTCTCACCATAATATCATGTGGAATGCTACAACAGTAAAAACTTTGCCTAGTTTCTGCCTACAGATTAATGTACATAACGTGAGGGACCAGCTGAGCTTTAACATTTAAGATATAAATAAATCAGGAAAATTTTACAAGATAGTTCAATAATCTTCATCAATACATAGTGTTTCCACAATGACGGAGAGATCTACCTCATTTATTGGCATATACAGATTCTTTTGGCTGGTTAGCTGGAAAAAAATGTAGGCTACATATGCCACCAGCATAATGCAACTGCTAAACCTTGAAAGGGCAAGCTCTGACTTGCCAAAGTCTAACTCAGTGCGAGTGTAATGTAAAACTGCAGGAAATAAGAGACCCATAACTGCCATCAAGAGCAATCCCGAGTTCATTGCTGCCGATGGCTACAAGTGATTGGGGAAATGAAAAAACCTTGCAGTTAGATAACCAATAACACACAACTAATGTATAGCATCTGAAAAAGGGTATGCCATCCGTCCCGCTATTAGTGGCCTACATGGTTTGTGTGTAAAGTGACTAAAGTTGAATAAATTTCTGTGTAAAAATTTTCCTTAGTTGGACTAGGCCACTTATAGTTGACAACCAGCGTACAGATCAGTTATAGTGGGACGGAGCGAGTCGTAATTTCTTTTAGATAAGCACACTAATAACAATGCACCAACCTTGTTGAACACTTGCTCCCTTCTAAGAGCAAGCCCACCTCCAAAAAGTGCACATCCAAGTACTAATAACAGATTAGAAAGGATCGATCCCAGCAATGACTGCTGGACAACACGTATCATGCCATTTCGAAGTGCAAGCATGGATATTATCATCTCCGTTGCATTACCAAATGTAGCATTCAAAAGACCGCCAACTGAGAATTTAGAAAAATGCGAGTGAAGTGTCATGCGGAAATCAGAATCATAAAGCAGATATCAAAATACATAGACAGCACTGAATATACAAAAAGCATAAACCATAGCCATATTTATATGATGGAAAAAACTGCAAGCATATCCTTTACAAGGATTTATCTATGTGCTTCAAGAAATGATAGATGCGTGTTGAAAGTGAGAAAATAATGTGTGCATAAAAGTTAATGGGAGATGCCATAAAAAATTTCCTATGCAGACTTAAATTTAGAAGTTGATGCAAGTGAGTTTAGTAAATGGGGCATGTATGAATGCATTCAAGTTTTGACAAATAATGTTTCAGATAGATGGAATAAATCCTGGCATATATGGTAAATACAGACAATGAATTAGCAGAACCTAACCTGTTGGTCCAGTAAAGAAAGCTAGCTGCCTACACCAAAAGAAAAGCAAATCAAAACCATATCAAATAATGAGCCATACAATGATTCAAGCTAGACACAACCCCTATTATGTTTACAGACATTGAGTTAGCACAAAAAAATTTACTTCAGGTATGCAATAATAAGCAGTAGTTTCATCGTTCGATGTCCATGAAAAAGTGCATTTTGGCACACATATAATAAGAGCCTTCTTTCCAAATATCAAACCTCACTGGAAGGATATTAAGAATAAGCATATATATATTCAAATAAAGTTGAATGCCCATCACGTGATGTATGAAAATCTAAGATGAGATGTAAATAGCATACATACTCTGTAGCCCAGCCCAAACGTTCAGCCAAAGGGATGATGCCGATCAAACTTAAAAAGAACACCCATCCCTGGATTCAGTTCAATGCATTAGTCCAAAACAGAGAAAACTAAACCTTGAGAAAGACAAACTGAGCTACAAAACTGAAACTCACATGATTTTTTGTAATTTTGTCAACTAATATCGCGGAAGGACCAAAAGGTACAAGCAAGTTCAATTTATTGGAAAACAGAACAATCTTAATACTGCGAAATATGCTCCTTAGTATGATACACCGAGAGCCACAATTTTCTGATCCATGGCCAACTATACCGCTCTCTGTAGTTATCTCCTCTGAAGATATCTTTCTCCCAGTAGGCCGAGAGCTGAAAAGAGGTAGCCCTTCAAGCCCTAACGACGACTTTCCAGATAACGAGTCCATCTGTTTGGATAATTTCATCTCATATGGTTAAACAAACAATGAATATTGAAGCCAGAATCAATAATTATTCAAGTTTTTTCACCATACATCAAAGAACTCACATATAATGATGAAGCTATCCTAACTGCTAAATAAAATGCTCAAATTTGATTTTAAGCAATCATTCCCACACAACATTGATGTAAACACACTAAACATACAATTCTAAACGAATTCACTTCAAAAGTTTCCAATTTCCGAGAGAGAAATGAACACTAACCTCGAGATGTAAATCGAATTCCGAGGTGGGTGAATCGGTATCGGCCATCTACTACAACTTGTGCAGCAAAACAAGAGCAACAAACAGCTACTCATTTCCTAACGCGGGCATTGTTGAGAAATTGGGGAAATTGAGACAAGAGAAAGCCCTAGAATAATGAGCCCCCACGAATTCAATGCTTAGAGAGAAAGATTCATCAAGTGTGGGGGAAGTCAACAACTGCTGCGGGCCAAATCAATTAATGAAAGTAAACTCTTATGAACAATTTCGATTGAATTTCGGGGCTTGAGTGTGTGAATTTGTGTGGGTTTTTTCTACGATTTGATAGCTGCGTTTCGATGATTTGGGCGTCAAGGCTGAGGAAGGGATTGAGGAATTGCCGAATTGGGAAGAATGGGAAAGGTAGTTAATTTAGTTATGAAATCATCTTCAAAATTGATACTTTACTCCCAAAAACATGACACCTCAGAAAAAAAAATGTTATTTTAATATTTGAAAAAATAAAGTAATCAAAATTGTCTGCTCCCTCCGTCTGTCATTAGGAGTTTCATTCAATGGCGGCACGAGTTTTAAGAAATGTTAAGAAAAGTGGGTAGAAAAAAGTTAGTGGAATAGGAGTCCCACTTGTATATACTCCCTCCGTCCATGATTAAAAGTCTCATTTCTAAATGGTGCGTGATATAAGAAATGTTAAGAATAGTGAGTGGAAGAAAGTTAGTGGAATAGGGGTTCCACTTGTATATATTAGTTTTAAATGATATGTGAGTGGAATGAGTTAGGTGGGGGTGAGACCCTAGTACCATTTATGGTAGTGAACCGGGACTCCTATTTGCGGACGGAGAGAGTTAAATTTTATATCTATGTACATAGGGGTATTAGTGTCAATATATAAATAATGATGTTATTAATGTTATAATGACAGTTTTTACATCTGAAATTCATTTTTCATCCTTCTTTGCATAAAGTATTTTTCACATTTAATTTTTTTGCAATTTTTTTGATAAAATAGGCAATGTGCACTTAATTAATGAAAGATGTAAAAAGGACCTATAGTTTTTAATGTAAATAATGAATTTGAATTTTAACTTTAATCATATTAAAAGTATTAATGCTATTTTTCTTTCCGTTAAATTGGTAACTAATGTGTTTAAACTTTAAACTTTATATTTCTAATAATGTTGTTGGTAAGATTGTTTAATCTATGGATGAAAAGTTAGAAACTACTACAAAAGAAACTAAATATGCAATATATACATGATTAGGCTTGATTCTCACTCAAGCATAAACTCAAATTAACTAATCGTTAATCTAATTAATTATTAATCGAATCGACGTTACATCTAAGGTTGAGCAATATAACTCTCTATCAATGTCAAATAAGGTTTAATGATTCAATTCGGAAAATAATAAACATATTTACAATGATTCGACTTCCGACCAGTTGGAAGGGACAAATTTGAGTTCATGTGTTGTTTTCAAGTTTTACACGTCATACAAATAAATTAATTCTAATAAAAGTTTTTAGCAAATTTTATCACTTTGGAATCCCACAACCAATAATCTAATTGAGAACTAAAACATGAGCTAATAAAGCGAAGTAGGAGATTAGAATATTAATTATTGTTAAAGAAGAAAATGTTTCACTTAACATCTCTATATGGAATACAAAACCTTACTTTGTGACAGAGGAGTAATAAATATTTTGAGTGTAATAATGAGTAAAATAGAAATAATTTAAATGTATTTATTTTTTATAACGATAGATTGATCACTTTTTACTTTTTGTATTCATTTACAATTTAATTATAAAAAAATTATGTTAGTAATATTTTACGTGAACATCACTCATATTTAGTCTGGATTTATTGTACCTGATGTGTTTTGCGCATTTGGTATGTTCTAATTCCTGAAAAAAATTGTTATTGGCATTTTAATTTTATAAATTACTCATACTATATAAAAATATATAAAAATCAAAGTTTAATTTGTTATTTTATTTATTTATTTGAAATTTTAAGGAAAATGAAGACATCAATCTTTAATTTTTAAATGAACTTTTGAATTATTAAAATAAAAATAAATATAGTTACATCTAACGTGAAATGTTTTTTTGTAGTAGTACTACTCAAAAGCCCAATTATAAAGCCCAATTCTTTTCTTTTTTCCTTTTTAAATTTTGGGAGAATCCAATCGCGTTGAACGATGCATGCCCAGTATTTGACTAGAAGCATAAAGCCCTAATTTCAAATTTGCCAAGAATGATCTTAACATATTGAATTTGTTTTAGCAATAGAACCTAATTTCGAGCTGGAATTCCTACTCCGCCGGTAATATCTTCCCAATTTATCCGCAGTTCATCATTTACAAATTCTCAAAAATTTATTTTGACATGTAGATACCAAATGCGCGTGAATTTGTGCGTATGCTTAGCTCTTTCTGTTCATCATTGCATTTTATCGGAGTATTTTGGCTGTTGAGTGACATGCAACTGCTTTATCTATAATTTTCAGTTATTAGTGTTGCATTTAGGTTTTCAATTTGGGAATATTGTAGCTTATTTGTTTCATTTTATCAGTTGCCGGCTAAGTAGGCTTTCTGTCTTTATAGGGAAAAGATTAGGTGTTTTTAGTGGAGCCTTTAGTTGTGTTACATTTTACTCTTAAAAACATTCAAAATAGCTCTAATGCTGTATGATTGAAGAATCTGCTGCTGTTAAACTAGATCACTGTTTTGTGAAATTTGACAAATTTATTGTCTGTCTAATTACTATAATGATATCATATTGCACAGAGCTGTTATCTTGTAAGCTGTGGTGAGATCTCATTAGAAGGTGCTGTTTCTGCTGAAATGGATTGGTCAGAAGATAATTTGTGCATAAAAGCTTAGGTATTTTTTAGTGGAACCTTTAGTTGTGTTACATTTCACTCTTAGGTGGTGTTCGGTTTCTAAGATAAAATAATACAATGATACAATCTACGATTAAGTTGTGAGATTATTTTAGTCATAGGGGATTAGCTATGACTAATTATCCCACGATTATCTATCTAGGATTGAGTTGTGGAGTTTAATCTCATGAACCAAACACGCTACAAATTTAATATCGGATACAATCTTGCAAACCGAACACCCCCTTAAAAAACATTCAAAATAGCTGTATTGCTGTGTGATTGAAGAATCTGCTGCTGTTAAACTAGATCATTGTTTTGTGAAGTTGTTTGACAAATTTATTGTCTGTCTGATCACTATAATGATATTGCACAGAGCTGTTATCTTGTAAGCTGCGGTGAGATCACATAAGAAGGTGCTGTTTTCTGCTGAAATGGATTGGTCAGAAAATAATTTTTGCATAAAATGTAATAAAGGTGGGAATGTGCTGCTTTGCAGTGGAAGGGGGTGTCCTTTAGTTGTTCATGAAGGGTGTTTGGGCTGCCCAGCTAGATTAGATGATGCAGAGCGCTTCTTTTGTCCCTATTGTGGGTACAAGCGAGCTGTTGCAGAGTCGCGTAAAGCTAGGGAATGTGTTTTGGCTAGAAAGAAAGCTTTGTTGATTTTTATGGGTGGCAGTGGAATGGATATGGGAGAAAATAAGACATTTGCGGACAATAGGCTTAATCGATCAAAAATTGTTGATGCGGATGATGGTAAGAGTAAGTCTAAAAACGATGGATTTATTGATCGACGTTGTATGCTTGGTAGAGACGGAAAGATTGGCAAAACAGAAGAGGATTCTGAATCTTCTGATGGTTCTGATGGTGAGGATCCTTCACTTATGATGAATGGGGAAAATGGTAATGGAACCGTGGAAGGGAAACAGATTCAGGAAGAGAAGCGTGAAGTTTCTGTAGAAAAGAAAAATATTCAGGAAGAGGAGCGTGAAGCGTCTGTAGAGAAAGAAAATATCCAGGAAGAGGAACGTGAAGCTTCTGTAGAAAAGGAAAATATTCAGGAAGAGGACCGTGAAGCGTCTGTAGAGAAAGAAAACATTCAGGAAGAGGAACGTGAAGCTTCTGTGGAAGAAGAAAGTATTCAGGTCATGGATTGTGGAACTTCGTCTGCTTCCACCAACCGAGACTCCTCACTAAATGGGGGTGCAAGAGCTAAGAGAGGATCAAAAAGGAGCAAGCCCATAGACAAAGAGCCCGAAACTGTTTCAGCGCAAAGTAAATATCACAAACATCATGATAAGAAGAAGCAGGCATCTACAACTTCGACTCCTACAAAGAGATCCACTAGGATATCATCTTCGGCTATGGGAACTGGAAAAGTAGTGAGGGAAGAATTTGCTTCTCCTAGGAGTTTGAGAAAACATGAAAAACCATCAGAAAAATCGTAAGAATACTTAAATTACTGGATATATATGTTTGTACTAATGCATTTTTGCCTTTTCTTGTATATCCTTACTGATAGGCACTAATTGCTTCGTGAGCTAGTGACACATTTAGCAGCGGGAAACGTAGGAAAGTGGTGTGGATGGAGGAAGAAGATGAAGCACTCAAGGTAAATTGTGGAATTCTAATTGATTTTCTGAGGATTATATCTATCCATTCCTTTGATAACCAGTACAGCTCTATCAATCTTTATAAATGCAAGTGGATCTTCAAATCATTGAATTGTTTTCGATACATATCTTTCGCTGAGTAATTTAGTTAACGATTCTTGTTGCTATAGGAAGGAGCAAAGAAATATATGGATGAAGAGAAAATCCCTTGGAAAAAAATCTTGGAAGAGAGCAGTAAGTTCGACCCTACTCGGACTCCAAATGATCTTAAGAATAGATGGAGGAACGGGAAATTTGCGTAGTTTGGCTACTTGGAGGGTGGTGATGAAGGTATATATGGACAGAAAGGCTCTTGGCTCTCAAATCTCTTCCTTGTATGACATATTTTGCTTGCTCTTATCAGTGGTCTGCTTTTTTTTGATTAAATTTGTCCATTGATTGTCCATTGATGGGTGAGAGCTGCTGATTAACTCTAATTTTGACTTAAGTCATCTAATGTAATGAGTGAAACTGCTGATATACTCTGGGATGCTATCAATGAATTAAAGTGATAAAATGCAAACTTATATATTGTACAAACTCAAAACTCCTCGACACAGCTTTAACACTGTTTCAATACAATATCAATGCAGAGTAAAATTTCAAGATTTTAATGTCAACACAGTATCAACACAAACATCAATCATTGACTAGCGTTTGAAATTCTGTTGATATTTTCCTGTTGATGTTTTTTTGTGATCTGTTGACATTTTTCAATGGTCCAGATCATAGTATTGAGCTTGTACAATATTTAGAGTTTTCATTTGATCACTTCTCTAACTTTTATTATATGTTATGTTATAATAATATCACATTTTTTGTGTTTACAAACTTTAAGAATATAATGAGAAATGTCACACATTGAATTTTATTTTGCTCAGATCTATTCTTATATATGCCCAATTAATAAGATTGAACGGCCCAACAAATCAGCCCGTTTATACTCAAGTCATGGAAAGCCCACTTCAGGCCCAAAACTCGAAACACGCAGTAATTTTGTATTGATGATGATCTGTTAACATACGACTATTATTTAACAATTTGTAATCAAAATTTGATAATTTATTGAAGTATAATTAAACATTAATTAAATAAAAAATTTGAGCCAGTCGCACCATAAGAACATCCACGATTAAAGTTATTATATTAATTATCAGACATCCTCACAATGCTTTATATTGTAAACAAAATTTCAGATGACTATTGTTTATGTATCACAAAATTAGCCCAAAAAGAAACATTGCTTTTAGTTATAACTAAAAAAGATCCTTTTGTAAAGTTAACTTTTTCCCCTCTTTTTGTATAAAGAAACCGTGTGTTTTTGCTTTTGGGATTTGACCTTAAAACTTCAACAATAAATTGAGTAATTGTGTCCCTATATATACGAATTAAAGTAATTGTGAATGGAACAATTTAATGCAATGTTTTCGCATTCACAAAAGAAGATGTGTTTTTATTTTAATCAATGAAGATGTGTTTTTATTTTAATCAATCTAAAAGTCTCAAAGTTTTTCTGTTTCTAGTTTTTGCGGGTTGGATTTTTACTGCTTGGCATGAATCTTTGCTCGTCATTTGCCAGCTTGAGTCTTTTTCGGTTAATAAAAAGAAAACCTAAGTCTTCAACTTATTTGTAAGCACTTCATTGCACCCACAATCTAAAAGTATTCACTTAAAATATTTATGGGCGTCTGACATGCATTAATACTGTACAGCGTGCGAGCATGTCGCGCTTCGCCATATGCAACGCTGCGTTTCCTAGTACGCACACAGTGTTGTTGCGCTCGGGGAAGCCGCGTTGCTATTGCCCTTAACAATCATTTGTTAAAGCATCGTTGGAAGCAAAGTTTTACTTTATAAATTAATAAAGTGGTCATTCTAGATTTATGGAAGCTACCTCCATCGCCCTTAGTTCACACACGATATCATAACTGCAAATTATATCTAATAATATTTGATACTCCTATATTGTTTCTGTTGCCAAATTAATATGTCAAAAAAAAATATTTCTCTATTCACGCCGAATCAATTTTTTTTAATATCAATGTTGATTTATTTGTAATTGAAAATTTGGGAATTTGGTTGAATATCAAGAATGGCCATAATTCCAAGAAATAAAAAAATGAATAGAAAATTAGAAACTTTTTCCACTTTGACGTTAATAAATAGTACTACTAGTAGTATCTGATTTAAAAAATCATAAAATGAAGACTTCTACTTTTTAGAACATTAGAGTCTCCAGAATTTCAAACTAAAGTATTAATAGTACTAATTTAATTTTGTAGTAACAAAATACATTTTTCATTAAAATTATTATTAACGCTTTTTTTGTTTTCTTTCAAGATGTGCGTTGACGGGACCCAAAAGTATAAAACCCAAGATGTGCTTTCTTTTCATTTACATCTAATTATCTTATTAATATAAAAGCCAAATTTCTTTTCTTAACTGTGAATTATATATAGATCTCGCACAAAAGATTTAGAAACTTATTTGGTCATATTAATTTATTTATGTTGATTCAATCTATGGAAAAATGGTGCTAAGTAAAGAATTTATCGCATAATATACTACTCCCTCCGTCCCGTTTTAGCAGTCCAATTGACTTTTCTGCTCTTTTAATTTACCATTTCTCCTCTTTAACTATTTTTTACTATCATTTTTATAAAAACATGGCAGAAAAGTCAATAGGACTGCTAAAGCGGGACGGAGGGAGTATTAAACATGCATTGAAATTTTTGGCACAAAGAGCACTAATAAAGTTCATAAAATCAGCAGATAACATTACAAGACAAAACAGCAGCAAATTGATTATGACACATTCTTATATGACATAAGATCACAAAATCATTAAGTTGATCAACTTGTGATAATATATGTGAGGATAAATTATAAAAGAGTGAGTGTGACGTTTTTACAAAATATGCACAATTTTGAGTGAATATTGCATACTTTTAGTAGACGGAGAGGAGAGACTACTAGTATTTCAAAAAAAAAAAGTTACATTTTTCATAATTAATGTTGCATTATTGCATACTTTAAGTCACTACATTTTACCCATATTTTTAAAGTATACCATTCCATTCTACATTTCTACTAGCGACAATAGTAATACTACTAATTAGCTTAATATTATGTCGTACATATACTAGTTAACATAACGATTAATTGCGAATGGAGAAGCACAAAAATTATGGATGGTAAAAATAATTAAACAAAAACCACTCTGAAATTTTAGATGTAGGGTCTCAAATATCGTAAAATCTATACAATATAAATACAGAATTTTCAATTTTGGGCAAAATAATGAAGCTGTTATAAAATTATGCACGTAATAATTGGACATTATTATGTTACCATATTTGTTCTTTGTGTTCTTACCAGAGATAGAATATTGAAACAATGTAATTCGCATTCCTTAATGATCTTGTACATCATACTATAATTTCATCAGTTATCAAAGTCCGTTGTATCCACATTTATGGATTTGCCTTACCTAGAAATAAATCAAATGCCATAAGCTTAGAATGTGTGATTCATGATCATATGGTATTTGTTTCGGACACAATAACAAGATCATGAAAAAACACAATCCAAACTGATGACATTTGTTATGTTTTCAGGCAGGGTAATGTATAAACATGAACACACCGAACTTTGATTACTGAAGAAGTAATAGAATGATGCAGATCATTCATTGATCAAGGTGAAACTGGGGTCATGACATCAAGCTTCTTCATGTTATAAGAGTAGAAACACTAAATCTTGATTTTGTATGAAAAAGAATGTTGTGAGTGAATGTTTTTCTATTCACCAAATAGTATCATATATTTATAGTCCAAATAAAAGTATCAAGATTCTATCCCAAATCTTTTCATTTAACATCTTCCAAATAATATTAATGAATTTTATTCTGTCATTGATCTTCAATTATAAAAAAAAATAGCTGCGTATATAAATTCTAACATGATTTATTAAAACAGGGAATTTAATTAATTTTAATACATGGCTTTATATGCGCATTCAATAGTATTTAGTTAATTCTGATATGGCGTTATCTACATTCACAAAAGAAACTGCAGCAAGATTTCAAATGAAAGGATAATACTATCAAAATTAATTAGTGGAATGTGAGGTTTGATGTAACACATTCTTAATGCATCATTCAAGTAATTCAAATGTCTGTTTTTATTCTCATTTGATTTGTGACATTTTTAGCCTCACGCAGTATATTTTTGTAGAATTTTTTTATTGAGTTAAAACATACTAGGTTAATTTTATTCACCAAATCAAAACAAAATCACGTCATCATATTCCTTTGTCCAAAAATTAATCACGAATTTCCACTTCAGTTCATCCATTAAAATTAGTCCCATATTTGTCACATTTTTCCATTTCCGTTCATCCCACAAATTTTATCACATTTCATTTTTTACCATGACCTCACATTCCACTAATTCATTTTCACTCACATTTTATTATAAAACTAATACTTTAAAAGTATAACCCACTATCTACTAACTTTTTTAACTCATTTTCTATTACTACATTTTTTAAGATCTGTGCTCGGTCAAACTGTGATAAATTTAAGGGACGGAGGGAGTACTACAATACTATCACTTCACCATATTATCAACATCAGCCAATATATTTATTCCAGCCATATATAAAATATTCTGTTCACACCTACCCACAGAATGTTTAGCATCATATCCTATTTTTTTTTTCCAAATATAATATTTATTAGAAGTGACTACATGTTCAGTAGGGACAATACCAAGTCTCTATTTGATACACTTTATTTTCCTAGAAATTACATGGAAGATAACTTTGTGGGTTCCTCACAAAAAAAGGTTTGTATCGTGTGGACCCAATATTATGAGGTTAGTATATACTCCACCTCTTCCTTTTATATATTTGTTCATTTATCTAGCAAATTATGATTACTTATATCTTTTGCCACTAATTTACTAATTTGGACAATAATAACAGGTTGTCCAATTTAAGTTTATTTTTTTTTTATTTAGAAATGAATTTTAGTTTAATTTTTGCTAATATTACCTTGTCCAATAAGACACTTCCCAATCAAAACAATTTCTTATTGGACCAACCAAATAATAAGCTGCAAACAAATGTAATTTAGTTGGTATTTGATAATACGATTTTTTCCCAATTAATAGAGCAGAGGTTCAAGTAACCATAATCACACTATTGACCTTTTAAAGAAAAAATTGATATCCAAAAATTAGTTTTGTCTTTCAAACTCATAAGTTAGAAGTGATTTGTCAAACTTCGAATGAAAAAGATGACTCAGTTCTGGTCTTCCATACGAGTCCCAAGAATGAAAAAAATGTCATGACTCAGTTCTGGTCTTCCATACGAGTTCCAAGTATCAGTTATCCTCTTTCAACTTCCAAAAAGTCTTGCAATCAATCAAGATTTCAACGCTAACATGATTTGATGATTGACGTGCGTGACCGTATCATACGTCAACCATAATGACATCATATTATAGTACTAAATCAAATAATTTCACTTTGTGTATTATATTTCATCCCGCTTCTCGTTTTTTCTATTCCATCTCATTCTTTCTTGATATAAACCGCAATTCAACAAATAAAATCACTAATTTTGTAAAATGAGACTTCGTTTCTATAATACGACCGCGTTTTGTCCAAAAATACATTCAAATGAAATTACCTTTTGATAACAAGAATGTACTCCCTCCGTCCCAAGATAAGCGACTCACATCCTTTTTGGGACGCCCCAAGATAAGTGAGTCATTTCCTTTTTTGATATTCTCTCTTACTTTTCTTTCTACTTTATTAATTCTCTTACTTTATTCACTTTCCATTTTACTAACAAAACCCTGTTTCCTTAAATCCCGTGCCGAAAATTTTTTGCTCACTTCCCCGCTGCCGCATAAAAAAATCGTCATACAAAAAAGCTTGACTTGAAAATTCGTCACTTTCGTTTAAGCGTGTGATGTAAGTTGGTTTGACGACCAAAATCCTCCCTATAAATACACATCTTTTTCAACTGTAAATTACCTCAACATTGCAAACGAATTTACACACACACACACAGCATCTCAATTCCTCGATTTTCACCAATCAACAAAATGAAGGTAAATTCAGTGAATTCACTACGAAATTGGAGATTTCCTCTTTCCTAATCACTCCAATTTCTGCTCAATTGAATCGCTAGCCAGTTTAATTTTGAATTTGATGATGATTATTTGTGCAGGTTAAGATCGTGGTGCGTGTGTCGATGAGCGACGAGAAATCCCGCTCAAAAGCCCTAAAAATCTGCGTGGGGATAGGCGGAGTGGAATCGGCGGCGTTGTCGGGGGCGGAGAAGGATCAGGTGGTGGTGGTGGGAGAGGGCATCGACGCGGTTGAGCTCACGCGGCAGCTGAGGAAGGGCGTGGCCCACGCGGAGCTCGTGAGCGTCGGCGAGGATAAGAAAGAAGATACTAAGCCCGCCGCCGCCGCGGTGGCGACGCCGGCGGATGCGACGCCTGTTTTCTGGTCGTACCCGCCGCATTACGCCGGGTACAACAGCTACCCGATTTACGAGAGCTCGTCAAGCGATTCCTGCACGATTATGTGAATTGAAGGGATGGATGATTCTGGATCTCCTGGGGAGAATTTGAGCTCCAATTTTGATTTTTATTTTTATTTTTTGCAGAGGAAGAAATGTTACTATTGTAAAATATTACTGTAGTTTTATTTTTACGTGACTAGAATTTGAATAAATTTAATCGATATGGTTGTTTTTTAATTTTTGCCATCGCTTAAATACACATATAAGTCGGTCGAACATCTTTTATTACTTTTAAGAATTACCGATCTCTAAAATCGTAAAAAAAAATTGCTGAAATTTGGTACCCTTCACCAAGTTAAAATTTGGTACCGATCTCTAAAATCGTAAAAATTACTTTTAAGAATTACCGAATAAGGAAAAATCAAACTCGTGGAAAATTTGTTACAGGCATAATAAGTTCTTAATATAAGCGATCAAGTTTTAAGTAGATACCAAATTATCAAGTTTTAAGTAGATACCAAATTACTGCAAAAGTTTATATTTACGGACAATTTCCCTAATTTTTAATTATAAATTTAGTAGGTATTTCCTATATCCATGGATATGCACTATAATAGTACACACACAGACACACTTACAACTCATTGCAAAATCAAGTACTCCGTCCCACATTAAGTGCCACATTTAATGTGGACACGAGTTTTAAGAAATGTAAAGAAAATTGGGTTGAATAAATTAGTGGATTATGAGTCTCACTTATATATATATTAGTTTTATAATAAAATGTGACTATAATTGATTGGTAGATATGGAGTCTACTTACCATTTATGGTAAAAGTGAAATGTGACTCTTATTAAGGTGAAACTTATTGTGGGACGGAGGTAGTAACAAGCAACGGAAAAATGCGAAAATGATTTCATATATTTTGAATTACTGGCTTTAAAAACCAAAAATATTGAAATAATTCGTCCAAACAAATTATTGGGTTTATTGAAATAAACAAATATGTGCTCCTATAAGTTTGTAAAAAGAAGTGTTGGGTTCGAAATCAATACCGAAGACATAAGTCCAATGATTTTGAAATGGATTTTAAAATTGACAGGCCCATATATCGGATACGAAAGATTTTGAAATGGATTAGTGAAATGCAATTAGCCATTCGGTTAATAAAATGCAATTAAATAATTAATCAGTCGTCGGTTAATAGAATCATATAAGTCGAATTCCATTCTACATTATTTGCGCGGTATAACTTATTTATATTATGTACTATAAATTATAAGTAATCGTGTCACGACAAATAATTTACACATGTATAATTAAATTGATTGTAGGACGTTTCGCGACCACAAGGGAAAAAAGTGTGCGGTTACTTAAAATACTCCCTTTGTCTCGTAAAAATATGAGCAATTAATATAACACGAAAAATTTAAGATAAAATTAGTAAAATAAGAGAAATAAGGAAAAAGGTAGTTAAAGTAGTGTTAGTAGATAGTGCGACTCTTATTATTAGTAGTGTTTTATGGTTATATAAGTTGTAAATAAGTTGATGTATATGAGTAATAAATTGGGACAAATTTCTAAAAATGGAATGCACATATTTTTGTGACACATACGAAAATGGAAAGTGCACATATTCAATTTGTCGAACTGACCAAATTGGTTTAGGTGAAAGACATACTCGATCCGGAATAAGAAATTAGTAAAGTAAAAAAGAAGAATGAGAAAAAGTGAGTAAAGTGTGAGAAATGAAAAAAAGTGGGTAAAGTATACTAGATAAACTTTCCATTTTTGAAAATGAAATTATTTTTTGTGAACACTCAAAATAAAATAAAAATGTGGCTATTTTTCATGTATGAAGAGAGTATAGTAACCGTTTCAACCGAAAATATGTTTCTTTTTATTTTTTCAACTGTCACGTACAACTATATCACTTTTTGAATTTTTATTGTCCGATCATATTAATGTATATTGCTGCATACAATAGTAATAGTTCCTTATTTGCATTCAAAGTCATTTTTGTTCGAGTCTTCATACATGGTAGATCAATCCTAGCTATAACTGATTTCTTTTTTGTTGTTGATTTCTCTTCTCCAATTTGTACAAAATTTTTATACAAACATAGTAATATTCAATCGCATAAATTTCTAAATTCTAAACTTATGTCAGTTTATAGTGATTGTCACAGAAAACAACATGAAAATCTAAAATTGTAGAATCACAAACATAAAAGAAGTCATTGACATTAACATTAACAAGTTCAATCAGTGAATATGTATGCCATTCACATTAACATAAACCCTAATTTTCCAGAACATCTCAACCCTAGTCTCTCCCCCAAATCTCATCCAACGTAAACGTGGTGAAGATTTGATCGTCAATCTTGACCTGATTGGACGAAGAAGCACCTTCTTGAAGCAACGGATAATCAAACTCCAATTCAACTTTTCCCCCAAAATCGTCCGGTGCAGTGCGCATTCCCTCCGGTTCGTGCAGTTCCAAACCCTCGTAGGGTTTCTCCTCCTCCGTCGCTCTCCTCTTCTCCGCCTCCGCCATTCTCATCGCCGCCTCGTAGCCGCCGTCGTCGATCGGATCGATGCGGCTGATGAGAGCGGCGACGTCGGAGGGGCTGCCGAAGGCGTAGAGCTTCTGCGACGGGGACTGCACGAGGATGGCGATTTCCGCACCGCAGAGGATGGAGAGCTCGGCGGCTTTGCGGAAGAGGCCGCCGCGGCGCTTGGAGAAGGCGACTTGCAGGCTCGATTTCTTCTCGATTTTTCGCATCGGGATCTTCCTCCTCCCCAGCGTCTTTTTGCCGTTGGAATTCTCCATTGCTGTGAATGTGATCGGAATAATTGTAATGTTGTTGCGTTGTGATTGAAACTGAGCATACCATCTATATTTATAGGCAGTCAAGGGCTTCGAGATTTTGTTTTGATCTCTTCTCTCTCTCCTTTTGCGATCTCAAAATTACCATACTTGAACGCGCGCTGCTTTGAGGCGCGGCCAACGGTATTTTTTTTTACTACTCCTACACTTTTTTTTTTTAACTGATTTAAATTTTATGTGAATTTTTATTTCGATTAATATGATTGATTTATTTATCAATTTCAGATTTACGTATGCTTTGAAATGAGAAAAATATTACGTATTTTTAAATTTTAATAAATTTGGCATTTTCCCATTATTTTGCATGTAAATTAAGATATACTACTATGCAATTGTAAAATGTGGAAATATGGAATAGGAGAGAATTAAAAATAAGTGTTATAAATACCATGGAGCTAGATTTCTGAATAAACAAGCTTCAATATGATATCCCCCATGTTATTCATCATCATCATAATAAATCTAATGAAAAAAGTAGGAATGGATGGATAGTTAAAAATTTATAACCCTTAATTTGAATAATTTGTGTTTTATTTATTTCCAGCCCAATATATTTTGTTTTTTTCTATCCACAAACATAGCTAACACTGAGAATAATTTGAATGATTTGTGTTTTATTTAGAGTGTCAACGGTAGTTAAGCTTGTGGCCCTGGGCCAGGCCACAAAACTTGGTTGGATAAAAAAAAAACTTGTTCACACTATAATGGACAAGTCTAAGCCACTAAATATTAATTTTTTTTTTCATTTTTTGAGGTATTTTAATTTAGCTACAATAAAAATTATCGGACTATAATAATTATAAAAAGATGCATAATTTAATAAAAACAAAAATTAAAACCAAATCTTTGTTGTATTATATAGAAAGGGGTAAACTTATATAACGATTTTTAAAAAAAAAAAACACTAAAAAAACACCGCCACCGCCGCCTACTCAGTGGCGTCATCAGAATTTGCTGCATCGCCATCGCCGTCACCGTCGCTACTACTTCCTCCCACCCCAACCTCGACCTTAGCCTCAGTATGAGGTCGTAGTACATCCGCTTGGTGGGTGGGTCGGCCGACTTCTCATACAAGGACAAAGTATCCTGAAGTTGCTTCATCATCTGCACCTCCAGGGTGTTGTTCAACGCCACTTAGGCCGGTCTGGGGCGGGATGCAGATGCGCCCGCAACAGAGTGTTGGGAGGCGGATCTAGTGTCTCGGATTGAGGACTACTTCCCCCGTGGACGTGGGCGCCGGGAGAGTGACGTAGGTCTCGTCTCCCACCGCCACCGTGGCTTCGCCCCCCCCCCCCCTCCACCGCCGCCGCCTCTCCCCGTCTCCACACGTCCGAACGTCGGGGTCTCCGGTGTCCTCATCAATTCTTCCCACGTGAATCTATCAGATTCATCCGGAGGAGATTGACTGGAATGGAATTGGGAGGATTGGAATTGAGACGGGAAGTTTATTGCGTCCATGTTGGGTCGGTAGTTGCCCAACCCCGATTGGGGACGACCCACATACCTCTGCTGATGAGCGGGGGACTGACCCCGGTTTTGGGGTGTTTGTTGCCACGGCGCCGGCGATGGCGGACTCCACATTTGGGATGGAGGGGGGGGACTCGATCTCCAGTGTTGGGGAGGTGGAAAGCTCCCGTATCCCAAATCTCCATAGCCGGGGGAATTATCATCTCCTCCTTGCATATTTCGAAAGTTGTATAAAAATTGAAGAGAATTGGGTAAAATGTATGTGAAATAATAAAGAGTGGAACGAGGTATTTACAAAAAAAATTGCAAAAATATTATAATTTTTTTTTTCGAAATTCGGGGAGCCCCGCAGCTGAGCCACGAGCCGCGACCCTCGTATAGTGGACACTCTTATTTCCAGTCCAATGTATTTTCGGGCCAAATTGGAAAGCCTTGTGACGCAAACCGGGCCCAGTCTTTGGCTTAAAGAAAAAAGTTTAGCTTATTAAACTAACCACGACTCCCTCTCTCTCTCTCCTCTTTATCTCTCATCAACGATTCCAGTAGATCAAATGTGAACCTAATTTCAATTCAATTCAATTCTCCCATTTTTCCAGAGATTTAACTGCGGAGAAGAAATCAAAATTGACACTGAATCTCAATTGAGATGGCTGGGGTCTCGGTTGCGGCGGAGTGGCAGCTCCTCTACAACCGCTACTACCGGAAGCCGGAGCTCTACCAGATGGAGTGGAAGCAAGTCGACCTCACGCGCAACAAAGTCGCCTGCGCCCCCTTCGGCGGCCCCATCGCCGTCATCCGCGACGACGCCAAGATCGTCCAGCTCTACGCCGAGTCCGCCCTCCGCAAGCTCCGCATCTTCACCTCCTCCGGCCGCCTCACCGCCGAGACCGTCTGGCGGAACCCCGGCGGCCGCCTCATCGGCATGTCCTGGACCGACGACCTAACCCTAGCCTGCATCACGCAGGACGGCACCGTCTACTCCTACAACATCCACGCCGAGCTCCTCGGGACCTTCTCCCTCGGCAAGGAGTGCTTCGAGAACAGCGTCGTCGAGTGCCTATTTTGGGGGAACGGCGTCGTGTGCATCACTGAGGCGTTTGAGATTCTGGCGGTGCCGGATTTTAAGATGCCTAAGGCGGTTAAACTGGCGGATTGTAATTTGGAGGAGCTTCCGCATTGTATGGCGGTGATTGAGCCTCAGTACACGAAATCGGGGGACGTGGAGGTGCTGCTAGGGGTTGGGGATCATGTGTTGTTGGTGGATGAGGAAGGAGTGCAGCCGTTGGCCCCCGGAATTGGGCCGTTGCAGAAGATGGTGTTGTCCAGGAAAGCGGAGTTTGTCGCTTCCTTCACGCATGATGGAAGGCTTTTGGTTATGTCCTCAGATTTTTCCAAAGAATTCATTGACTATACTTGTGAGGTAAATTCTGCTCTGATTAGCAATTTTGCTCAGGTCAGCTAATTCATACCAATTCAGTTGTATTGAGCCATGAAACATCAGTGACAATTGCAATGTGTTTCTCTCTGTTTAGCTAAATCAGTACCATTTCAATTACTTCAACATTTTCAGTCAGCCATTTATAAAACTGTTACATTCATGTGCACTCCAGATTTAGAAAATTTAATGTGTTGTATTACTTCAAACATTTTCAGTCAGCCCTCCCACCAGACCAACTAGCTTGGTGCGGATCAGATACTGTGTTACTTTACTGGGATGACATGTTGTTGATGGTGGGTCCTTATGATGAGCCAGTACGGTACATATATGATGAGCCAATTATTCTTATTCCAGAATGCGATGGGGTGCGCATACTATCTAACACAAACATGGAGTTTTTACATCGAGTTCCAGACTCTACAGTATCAATCTTTCAGATTGGAAGCACATCCCCTCCTGCATTATTGTATGATGCCTTGGAGCATTTTGATAGGAGAAGTGCAAAGGTAGTTGGTCCTTGCTTTAAGTTTTTAACTATCTCCTTCAATTACACTATTCAGTTAATTGCATTTTGTATGGAATTATTATTTTAAACTGTTATATACACAAATTTTTCTAGTTTGTTGTCTCAACTTTGTCTATTCTTGCAATAAGTAGAAATGTGGCACATTGTTGTTTGGTAGATTTAAGATAGTTGAAATGAAATACATAAATTACCAAAGGAGGAAATATTCCAAAACCGAGGTTCACAGAGAGAGTTTTCTCTGGCACAGCAATAGGCTGATGTCCTCGAAGTTTTGTTATATGCTGAACTGATAAAAACTTGGAAGCTATATTACTCTTCTCCTTTCATGCTTAGCCTCTTTATAGAAGTCTTCATACCCTATCCTGTTAACCTCCCCTACACCTTCACTATTAAGCTGATGTAGTTCTTATTGAAAAGTGAAAAGTTGGAAAAAGATATCCATCCTTATTAATGATGAATATGGTATAGTAGACTCATCGAAATGGGGCGAGTGTCTTTTGGGATTGTATTCTAAAACTATTCAAGAAATAGTTAACTTTTGAATATTTATATCCTATAATTTGCAGGCTGTTGAGAACTTGAGATTAATCCGCACTTCATTGCCTGAAGCTGTTGAGTCATGTATAGATGCTGCTGGCTATGAATTTGATATTTCACAGCAAAGGACACTACTAAGAGCTGCAAGCTACGGTCAAACCTTTTCTAGGTATATTTAGTACTGAAATTTGACTCATGTGAATGAATTAATTTCTCTTTTTTCCTATTCGAATTGTGCTAGTGACTAATTTTCATTAGAATAATTATTTGTTGTTAATATGTTGAGTAGGAATTTAATGGAAGTTCCTGTCTTTGTTATATTGAGAAGTTAACTAGTTAAGGAAAATTTTTTAGTCAGCCTATCTGTGTTGGCAACTTGGCACAAAGCTCCTTTATCTATTATATGTACAAGTTCATGCTTTAAATGTCTCATTTTTGTAGTACATTACTTGATATTTTTGCACCAGTTGCAAACACCTCTTTCCATTCCTTATATGAGGTGTTATCTACCGTAATTGTTTAAGAAAGGATGGTAAGTAAGTTCTGTTAATATATTGGGGTTTTTTGGTTGGTTATAGACAGTGTCAAGAAAATTTTCAACTCCATACCATCATAAGTAATGAAATCTAAAAGAGTGAACTGAACATTTATATATTAGTTTATGTGTTTCCATAACTTGGGTTGTGGACTTGTTTGTTGTAGTTTCTGGCATGCAGTTAGTCTAAATTTTGTGCGATACATTGTTGTTCATGCTCCAAAAAGCAATATCTGCAGTTCTTTTTTTCTTGCTATTGATATCCAGTTGACTATTTGGCAGCCATTTCCGACGTGACAGCATACGAGAGATGTGTCAGATGCTGCGTGTCTTAAATGCCGTACGTCACGTCGATGTTGGAATTCCTCTAAGCCTTCAGCAGTACAAGGTGTTAGGATCTCAGTACCTAATGCTAAAAATTTTCATGTCCTAATCTAATAGGCCATCTCGCAAAACATTTATATATTTTATTTTATTCAAATGTTTCTTTGCAGTTACTAACTCCATCTGTTCTAATCAACCGTCTAATTAATGCCCACAAACACCTTCTAGCTTTGCGGATATCAGAATACCTCGGCTTAAGCCAAGTAAGTAATCAATTTCTTGTAATGTATACTTCGTTCTTATAAAAAAAATTAAGGTTGTAAGTTGGTACTGTTTCATACATGTCATTCAGATTGTGTTGTGCTATTGTCTTTTGGTTTCAATTTTGTATAAGTACTACTCCCTCCGTTCCATAGTAATGGAGGCGTTTCTTTTCGGCACGAGGATTAAGAAAAATTGTGTTAGGTGAGTTAAGTAAATGGAGAATAAAGTGGAAAATGAAAAAGGTAGAGAGATAAAGAGAGAAAAAAGTAAGAGAGAGTAAAGTAGGTGTGGAAAAATGTGTTGACTTTTACTAAAAAGGGAAATGACTCTATTACTATGGAATGTACCAAAATGACAAAATGACTCTATTACTATGGAACGGAGGGAGTACTTCTTAAGTCTGATTTATATCTACATAGACTGTATTCTTGGAGAAGTTGGCCCACTTTCTTGTTTAACTTTGGCAAGATGCCACTTCCAAAAATGTGATTTATAGTGTGTACATTCTCTTGATGTTTTCATCTTGAGCCCATTAGAAAATTGCTGTTTTTTTTAAAGTTGAGGCTTATAATGAGCAATTTGAGAGGAATGTGAGGCATTCATAGCAAAACCCTCAGTTAATTTGCGATGAGATCATCATAAATTTGATGCTTTTATAGGAAGTTGTAATAATGCACTGGACGTGTACAAAGATAACAGCTTCTGCAGCGATTCCTGATGCCACTCTTCTTCAGATTCTACTTGACAAGGTCAGTTTTTCAGTAGTCTATGTTTTAGTTATTTCCCAAAAAAATATGTTCTTAAGAATTTTCATGGCATTCAACATATATAGTACCCAGCCGTTCAACTTGCTGACCCAAAGTTTCATGACTAGTTTCATTCACCATGATTGTTGGCTGAAAGATGTACGAGCAGGCAGTTAGTTTAGCAGCAATCTTGTCTTTAAGTATTACTACATGTAGCTTGATTCTGTAATTCACACCACTTGTTTGGTTGCAAAATGTTTTGTCTAATATCTTCATTTATTAGATCTCAGTTGAAGATATGCAAAGGAATATCTTATGCAGCTGTTGCTGCTCATGCTGATAAGAGTGGCCGTAGGAAATTAGCTGCTATGCTAGTTGAACATGAGCCACGTTCCTCTAAACAGGTGAGCCTTAAGTTGTTTTTCGTATTCCTTTCTATAGACAGGATTATAATTGGCTTGATAACGTTCACCTTTAAAGCTACTTGTTTTTTACTCTTCGGGAACTTCCTGTGCCAACATTGACTTATCTATATGTCAGATCCCTCTCTTGTTAAGTATTGGGGAAGAAAATTCAGCACTTGTGAAGGCTACCGAAAGCGGAGATACTGATCTTGTTTATCTTGTCATGTTTCATATCTGGAAGAAGGTGTGTTTAGATAAATACTCACACATCTACATAGGAGCAAGCTCTAATTTATTTCTAGATGAAAATTCTGGGTCATAATTCATTGATTCATAAGTGAAATATTTCAGAGGCCACCGTTGGAGTTTTTTTCAACAATACAGGCTAGACCTCTTGCACGTGATCTGTTTGTCAAATATGCACGGTAGGTAGTACTTATCTTCCCAAATACCATGAGGATGGAAGAAATTTGTTTAACTAATGCAAGTTATACCTCTAATCATTCAATCTTCTTCCAGGTGTTACAAGCATGAGTTCTTGAAGGACTTCTTTTTATCCACTGGGCAACTCCAGGTCAATTAACTTTAACCTGATTCATTTGGTCTTTCTTGCTCATTTGTCATGAATTCACATTTACCTGATCTATGGGCTCTCTTCTTCTTCCGTTATTATATACACTCTCAACACATATAAGGAATTGTTATGGTTATTTCAGATTGATAGGAGAAACTTGATATCATGGCTTTCTTGTCTTTCAAAACTTCCATTCCTATTCATTTCACGTGTCTACTTCAATGATACCTGAGAAATTTTTGGTGGGGTTTCAATAATTTTTTTAATGCCATAGATATTGCATTCTTCCGTGCTGCCTTTCCCAGTTTTTCTGTTTTTGAAGTTTTACTTGTTTTATAGTATGATGTTTTCTGATATTCTATCTTGGCTCTGGTAAAAAGTTCTTTTATGATCCTAAAGCACAACAATTTACCTCTTCTCTTTTATAACATCTGTAGTAATGGAAGGTTTTATATTTTGCAGGAGGTAGCTTACCTCTTGTGGAAAGAATCGTGGGAACTTGCAAAAGATCCAAGGGCCAAAGGATCATCTCTTGGCCCACGCATAAAACTAATTGAAAAGGCTAGTAATCTTTTTGCGGAATCAAAAGACCATATGTTTGAGTCCAAGGCAGCTGAGGAACATGCCAAACTCTTAAGGTAAATTTTGGGTTGGGCACTTAAGAGTTTGTGAATGCTCCAAAAGTTATTGCCAAAAACTTTGTACTCCCTAGAATTATTGAATAATTATTGTCATTGATGATAACAAACACAAAATATTTGTTATTAATGACAAAAAACAAAAATAGATACTCCCTCCGTCCCACTCTAAGTGATACATTTTCCTTTTTGGGATGTCCTACTCTAAATGACACATTTCTAAATATAGAAACACTATGTCTCTACTTTTTCCCTCTCTTATTCTCTCCACTTTACGCACAAAACAACACTACATAAAATCATGTGCGGAATTAGAATTGCTCCACTTAGAGTGGGACGGAGGGAGTATTAAACTAAATTGATATTACTTTCAAACATTTGATATGATATCCACTATAAACCCACCCTAACATGAGTCTATCCTGACATTTCATAATGGTAACTTGTGTGGAATTATGGATTCTATCAATCATGTCGTTCTTATGATAATGCAACTTTGTTGATGGCCACTGTACTAATTCTAACATATGAATCTCATAATTTCGTACTACCATTCAGTTTAAAGTAATGGCGTAGTCCCAGATTAGACTCATATGAATTTTAATTGTAATTTTTTTGTAATATGAACTGTGGGAAAGCTACATGTTATGTAACAAATTCAATCTACTACATTAATTAAGAACCCATATAGCTTATAGTGATAATTTCATATCATTTAGGAGGCGTGTTTTTTGAGTGATACAATGGACTGATAAAAATAATCCAAGCTAATCCACTAATTATTTTGATGACTTGACTGATTTTCAGTTTGTTTGGCCATTGTACCCTTGAAATACTCAATCCTATCTTTAAACATGTGATATCTAGAACAGGCTTGCTTAACTCAAGCTGTCAAGCAGCATAATTTTGTTCTTTGATCCTCTCCTCCGCACACTTTTTTAACCTCTTTCTAGACTTGCTATTTCTATTTAAAATGAACCGTGCATAGTCTTTTATTTGCAGAATTCAACGCGAATTGGAGGTATCAACAAAGCAGGCTATTTTTCTGGATTCAAGTGTCAGCGATACAATTCGCACATGTATTGTTCTGGGCAATCACCGTGCTGCAAATAGAGTTAGAACAGAATTTAAGGTTTGTATAGTCCACATATTGCCACTTGAAGTAACCACAATATGCAATTAACTGTTCTAGGAATATTCTTTCCTTTTCATAGACCGGTAGACGGGTATTTTTTTTTGGCACAATGATTTTGAAATGCCATAATTATAATTTAGGTTTCTGACAAGCGGTGGTATTGGCTGAAATGCTTTGCTCTGGCAACAATCCGAGACTGGGATGCACTGGAAAAGTTTTCGAAAGAGAAGAGGCCACCGATTGGTCAGTGTTATGCTTTCATAGTTTAGTTTATGTTCAAAATTGTCCTATCTTCTGACTCATCTATGAGAAACCTGAAACTTTTTCCTAGTAGGTTCCTTTTTCATGCTATATTAATATCTATTCGCGCCGTCTCTAGGTTATCGTCCATTTGTAGAAGCTTGCATTGACGCTGGTGAGAAAGATGAAGCACTTAAATACATACCGAAGCTTTCAGATCCGAGAGAGAGAGCTGAGGTAACCACACTAACATGCAAATTTTCACATAGTTTTATTTGTGTCTTCTCTTTTACAAACTGAATGTGCTGTAATTTGTAAACAGGCTTATGCGAAAATCGGGATGGCCAAGGAAGCTGCAGATGCAGCGTCTCAATCCAAGGATGGCGAACTGCTGGGGAGATTGAGACAGTCGTTTTCACAGAATGCCGGAGGTTCTTCGATCTTTGATACTCTGCGCGACCGCCTGACTTTCCAAAGCCTCTCTTAGTTCTGTTTACTCATTTTTACAGTGTGATTTTATTTTTGTTTTTTTGGTGGCTTCATTTAATCGTAAAGCTTTTTGTGGTGTGAGAAAAGGCAATGCGACTTATTGTATGCAGCTAGCAAGCATGAAGTTAGCAATAGCGTTCTTGGTTGTATCAGTTTATGTACACTATATAATTGAAATTTCTTCACCTGATTTGTAATTTAATTTAAAATATGGATTTGAATCTTGATCTTGTCTGGTTATACTCAAGTTTTTTTTTTCTTTTTTTTATATACTTCACTGTCTTGATATTTTCTTTTACTTTAGAAGCTAATACAAAAAAGAAAGAACGAAAGGTGGATATTTGGTAAAGCTCAAATTAATATACTACTACTACCCCACTAAAAAGTTCATGGAGATTATATCCCTTCAAAGCAAGATCAAGACATAGGTAAGAAAGCTACAAACTCATTGCCATTGTCACATTTCCAAAAAGAAGTTGGCAAGAAATATTTTAATGATGAGAGAGAGGGAGGCTCTATTCTTGTGATCATCTCCAATCTTCATTTATATATATGGTCACAGACTTACAGTTATAGCCATCTTCATCATATCTTACCATATGTACAAACATGTTAGCTCCACACAACCTCATTTCTCTTGCAGGCTTGCTCCTCTTCAATCTTCTTCCACTAGCTTCATCACTTGATCAACACATCAACATTAATCCAAAGGTAATACATATGCATACATAGAGTTATTCCTTTCCTCCATTCCTTCTCATCAAAATTCAGATTTCAATTCTGTTTCCTTCAATTTGTAGGTGACTCCCAAACTGTCATATGAGATCAAACTCCATGGATTCCTCCTATGGGCTTCTGTTGGTTTCTTGATGCCAATCTCCATACTCATAAAGAGGATCTCAAATGCCAACCCATCTCCCACTAACCTCAGAATCATATTCTACACTCATGCCATCACCCAGGCAAGAAAATCACTTCTCTTCAATTTGATAGTACATTATTACTACATTGTTACAAACCAAACCCCAGTGCTCTGCCCAAAAGATTATCCTATCATGATAGAGAGTCCATTTGGTCTATAAACCTCGCATCTGTAGTACTATTACACGGCCAAATATGAAAACTCGTCTCGAAAGACTAGCTTATCAAGAGAGAGCTTATTCGGTCTATAAATCATCTCAATGATTATTATGATCATGCAACAATCATAATGGAATCTTGCAAGGAAAGAAAAGTACTAACTAACCCTAGTCCCACTCATGATGTTAGTTAGGTACATATTAAAGGTCAATGTATCATCACATAACATTGATAGTTGCTGTTTCACTAGGTGTGTGCAGTCCTTGTTGCAGCAGCAGGAGGAGTGATATCAATAAAACACTTCGACAACTCATTCACCAACCAACACCAGATAATAGGTCTCCTCTTCTACGCCGCCATATGGTTCCAAACAATGCTCACCATCATGAGGCCACACAGGTAAATATGATTACTAAAATGTCACATTTATATATAATATTCTAATAGGGTAGTGGTAAACAAACTCAAAACTCCTCAACACAGCTTCAACACAGTTTCAATATAATACCAACACAGTGTAAAATTTTAAATTTTAATGTCAACACAATATGAACATAACATTAATCATTGACTACTGTTGAAATTCTCTTAACATTTTCCTATTGACATTTTTTTTTTGAACTGTTGACATTTTTCAATGGTCCAGGTCATAGTTTTGAGTTTGTACAATATATAGAGTTTTCATTTGATCACATCTCTATTTTATGTAGGGGAAGTAGAGGCAGGAAGATTTGGTATGTGGTGCACTGGCTAGTGGGAATTGCAGCCTCATTGGTGGGAGTGATCAATGTGTTCACTGGCTTACAAGCTTACCATGAAAGAACATTGGAGGATGTAAGAATTTGGACAGCTATTTTTATAGTTGAGCTGTGTTTGGTGCTGCTTGTCTATCTTCTTCAAGAGAAGTGGCACTACTTGGGGCAACATGGCACCGCGTCGAAGTCGCAGACAGCTCACCACAAGTTGAGTGAAGAAGAGAGCTGTGTTTGAAGCAAACTAGTGAGTTTACTTTCAACTAATATTGTATATGTTTGAAGAGTGAGGAATGTAATGAAATTCAACAAGTCCCTGAGAAATGGAAAAGGTTATGATTCATTTTACTGGTAATTTGTGTAATAATTAATAGGGGCTACATATGTAAGTTTATATTTAATAAAATCGATCTGATTTTGATTTTTTTAAAAATACTCCAGTTTGTAATTATAATTCAAATGAGAATTTATAAAAAATAAGACGACTCTGCTGGGGATCGAACCCAGAATCTCTGGTTCCGTAGACCAGCGCCTTATCCATTGGGCCACAGAGTCATTGTTGAACTAGTTTTGCTATTATGTCCGTTTTGATATGTATGATTTGTTAGATTAAAGAATGCAATTTTTGGGACTAAATTAAATGCTGGTTCACTTGTAAAATGATTTGTATGCACTATCTTGAATTTGAGACAATATTTTAAAAGTGGTTTTGGGACGTGATATAATTAGTAGGACATATGAATATTTATTATTCGAAAAAAGTGAATTGTAAATGTATGCTTGGATGCTTCCGGTATATTAACTCGAAATCTCATCCTATTTGCTAATTGACCTTTAGTTTAACTTGGTGTACAAACTACTAATATTGGTAATGATTATGTATATCAAAATTTGTAACCATCGGAGAAATACCTTCTAATCTTAGTATATAATACTCGTTCTTTCTGTCCCTAAAGAGTATGCACTATTTCCCTTTTCGTCCGTCCCCAAATAATATGAACTTTTAATTTTTGAAACTCTCTTCTCTCTAATGAGGTGGGACCTATTCTCCACTAAGAATAATTAAAACTCATGCCGAACTCAAAGTTCATACTCTTTGGGGACGGAGGGATCGAGTAATATAATTTGCATTATTTATCATCTTATGTCATTGTTTTTCAACGTTATCCAATAACCATGCGAGAAACAGTCTTGATAACGGACATCATAAATTTTAATGTAAAATTGGTAAAGTAAGAGAGATAGATATGAAATAAATGACTTATATGTTATTGATGAAAAATGAAACACCCCTCGTTATAGAGAGAAACTTACCATAAATAGAGACATATGAATTTCGGAGCTTTCCCCTCCCTCGGACGAACTACTTGTGCTCGGTTACACAGACACATGCACTTTAGGGCATCCACAATGGGCCGGAGGATGCGACGCCCTAAGCCCTGCACTATGATCCGCCACATCAGCATTCTATCATCCGTCACTTCCACCTACAATGGGGCGGACTATAGCCCGCCATATAGTCTGTCCTAAGCATTTTATTTATTATTTGAATATTTAAACACTACAAAAATTCATTAATCCTATTTTTTATGTTTGCAAATACATTAATTAGCAAGAATAAAAATATAAAAACACCACAAATTAAAGGCAATCATATTATCAATATTTATTTTTTATTTTTTTTATATTTTATGCTTGCAAATATGAAAATCTTCGGAATTCATTATTGAATTTAGAGAGAAATTGAGATGGGGAAGAGAGTGGAGTGAAAGATGTGAAATGAAGTAAAAAAAATGGTGATATATACAAAAGAAAATACAAAAAAAATTTAAAAAAATGAAAATTGTGTGCATCCTCCGGCCTATCCTCCGCACCCCCTACAATGGGGCGGAGGATAGAGCGGAGGATAGGCCGGAGGATGCATCCTCCGTGCCATACTCCGCGGACGATCTATCCTCCGCGGAGGATATTGTGTGCTTAGTCCGTGGTGCTGCAATGGCGGACTAAGGGGCGGAGGATGCATCGTCCGTCGCATCCTCCGCCCCATTGTGGATGCTCTAAGTACATGTCATAGTTGCTAACCAGTGCTCGGTCTTCGATCTTTTTTAGTGCATGTTATGTAACCCTAGTTCTTAAATTGTAAGGAGTTTCAAAGGTATCTTTGCAGTATATCAATAAACAAACACTTGAATATGAAAAATAACATGGAAATTTAATTCACAATAAATTAACTATCATTATCTTAATGCATCAGTACACATCACACAAAATCATACATCCCTAATCTCTCCTACATGATCACACCCTCTTCATATACATATACCAACACTATAACAACACTACACAAATAGTCTCTTCCAAATCAAAACATATACAAAATACAAACAACACACACATATGTTCACATCATGATCATCAAAATCATGAAATCAAGCTAGAGAAATCATAATCATATCCGTAGACCTCTTGCTGAAACGGGGCTGAAGACGACGAGCCATAACCGTTCGAGCAATCCATGGAGTCGATCTCCATCAGCAGCGACTCCAAATCCATAATCTGCGACGAGAAATCGAAACCATACTCCATCGAATTCAAATCCGGAGACCCCTCCAGCGGTGTACTGAAGCACGAAGACGAGTCAAAGTCAAACGAGAAGTCAAAGCTCTCGTGTGGCCGCGGGAGAGGAGGAGGAGAGGCGGAGGAGTTGATCGGAGACGAGGAGGTGGCGTTGCCGGTGAGTTGTTGGACGAGGGTCTTGAAGTTGGAGGAGTCTGTGATGAAGACTTTGGGCCTCAAGATCTTCATCAGGCTGTTGTTGCTTTGTTGTTTTTTGTTGTTTGGAGCTTTCATGGATGATTTCTTCCCCATTTTTTTGGAGAGAGAGGGAATGGAGAAATGGGATTCTTGTAAATGATGGTTGTAACGGAGGATGCGAGGGTGTATTAATATATATGGACTAGCTGTAAATAAAATTTAATTTTTTTTATTTTTTTGTTTGGGATATATTTGAAGTAGAGTATGAAGATGAGCCCTAGCAAGTGATTGGAATTGGAAGATGCTGAAAATGATGTTTATTCAATGTATTTTTATAGCTCCTTAATTCATTACATTATTCACTATTAATCATATATATGCTAAGATTTGTAATTTTGTTGATGGTAATGGTTAGGATTTAGGAATGACACTCTTACACACCTCCACGTCATGCGGTAGCAGAGCCAGTATTTTGACGATGAGATCAGAAGAAAGAAATTTTTTGACTCTCTTAGCTTGCGGTGTTGTCGGGGAAGCTAGATATACATACAGTGGTTGTCGCTAAAGCAATATTGACATCGAAAGAATTGACATTTAATTTTTTTAATTAATAGTTAAATCATCAAAATATCCTTTATTTTTACTAAATTATCAGGACCCGCAACTCTTTATTATTTTTCGTTATAATCAATTAATTTAACTAATATTTGATTAACCTAATTAATGTTTCATACCCTAACTATGAATTGATAGATGGTGTTACAAAATTATAAAAATGTTACATGCATCGTGTATTTTGTTGACCTAATTAAAAGGACCTTGGATTGTGAACTACCAAAGCCTTTAAAATATCAGTCAGAATTATTACGAAACATATCTTATTAATTAGGTGTATATTCCCTCTACTTATATTCCTTGAATTGATGTTGTTTGATGAGTTTTTTCAAAGTTATTAGTATCTTTTTAATAATTAGATAAAATTTAATTTGGAGTCTTATAGCAATACAAAGTTTGGAGTTTGTAAACGTGGGAGTGTGTGGACATAAATGTTAATTCTTGAAGCTGAGGTTGTGGGAAAATGACACAATCTCTGAAAATTGATACTATTCTAGTTTTATTTAATTTGTATGGTGTGAGGTAGACCAACATCTAAGGCACGCACATGAAACTATTCACTACTTTGTCATTTTCTTCATTATCAAAACACACACACATCCACATGTGCGTGTAAGTTCAAGGTGAGATAGAAAAATTATACAGTATAATATTGAAGAGAAAAAAAGATGAAGATGGACAGAAAATATGAACACATCTTCATTTCAGATTTTTTAATTTTATTTTATTTTATCGAGGTTTTGATAGGGAAAAAAGGACGAAATGGACGATATATATAATATATGTAAAACCCAACATTCGAAATTAAATGTGAAAATTAACAAGCTAATCATCATTGTAATAGTAATACTCCCTCCGTCCACAAACAATAGATCACTTTTGTCATTTTGGACATCCAAAAAAATAGATCACTTTCTTAAAATGGAAAGTTTATCTCTCATACTTTTCCCACTTTTTCTTCCCTCTCTCATACTTCACTCACTTTTTTTCTCTACCTCTCTTACTTTACCTACTTTTTCTTCTCATCTCTCTTACTTTACCAATTATACATTAAAACTCGTGTCATACACAAAGTGATCTATTTTTTTTAGACCGAAGGAAGTATTAAATTATGACAATGATGATGGTGATAAATAATAAGAGGAAGTCCATTCAATTAGGTATATAAATACAGTATCCAAATCTAGAATTTTGGCTCTGGCTGTCTTTCCCCTATTTATATTTTTATCCATTGAGAGGGAGACTTTTATTATTAATGTAGCCGTTTTCACTATCCCATTATTCCAATTTATTCGGTGTTTCATTAATATGAAAGCAACGTTTTAAACTTTAATAAAAAAATTATTGCGTTAAGTCCTCAGTTTTTTGGATAAACAAGTCTCCAATCGAAAATGACTAAGCAAGTAATTCAAATACAATCCAATATAAAAAACATATGTCTAATGCCAACACACTAATCAACAAACAATTAAAGGGGGACACACTCCCTCAAACTAGCATATGGAAAACATAGCAAATCCATGGCACTAAACAACAAAATCGAAGATAAGAAATAGGTCACTTTTTCGGTGGTCTTTGATTGCAACCTGCTTGTTTCTATGTTTGTTATCCGACCATCTTAATCTTTTTGAAGCTCGTGTGGCAGAAATCATAGTGGTGTTTTCAATCAGTAGACTAGGAATGTCTTTTAAGTTTACTTTGAATATAATTATTTATATATTTAAATGAATTAAAAATATCGTCGTGGGGGCGGCCACAATGGCAAGCCAAATAAGTGAGACAGGAGCCGCCAGCGTGTTGCACGTTGGTTCTAGAGTGACGGGACGAGCCCGTGGCTGCCGGTTGCTAATTCCCTTATAGAAAATAGGAATTATGAATAATAGCTCATTGAACTTATATGTTTTCTCATTTTTCTTTCCAAACTTGCTTACTCCAATTAGATCTTAAGTTTGTAGTTTGCGATTTTGCTAAAATGTTTAAGTGAACATTCAATAAAAATCCAAGGATTTAGTTATAGGAAAAGATACGAAAATTTGAAGTCTTTAAAAATAATAAAATTACAACACAATAGTCTATGCATTATAATCTAATTAAAACTAGTTGGTCAATTGTAGATTCCTTTTTTTATATAGTTTGTATATTAATCTCTATAAATTGAACTGCCGAGACTATCTAATGGTAGATGCAATTTAAAAATTGACTGTTTACAAATTTATGCCATTGATTTAAGTCACACAAATAAAATTCTAAATAACTTCAAAAATAAGTGAAAAATGTATATCTCCACAATAGACCAAAAATGTGAAAAAAATTCAAGAACTTAAATCTATATATCATGCTGTTTTTCTATAAATCAGTACAGGTAAACATTGCAAAAATAAAAGATTTGAGAGCAAGTGTAACAGCCTCTGTAGAAGGCAAGATTTACAAACAGATCCTCCAAATGCAAAGATCATCTTGCTGTTAGAGAAGAACCAATTTTCTGCATCAATGGATAAACCGGGCTGAACTCCTTATCCCCTCTGACTCTGATATTCGCAGCGTAATCGTCCAAAGTTGCTTTGATGCCCTTCCATATCTGATCCTCCCCTTGGGAATCCATCCACAGCGAGTACTGGAGAGGCGTGAGCTTGTTTCGTTGCAGAGGAGACTGCAGTTCTTCGGGGCCTCTTGAGTAGAGATGGTGGAGTATGACACTCGGGGGAAGATCTTGAAGAAGTGGCGATGATCCCAGTTGAGACGTCTCGAGGAAAAGAACAGGGCGGAATGCTCTGAGGGCTCGATATGGTGCACCTAGCTGCTCGACTGGAAACAAGTTCTGGGCAACTGCCAGCTCAAGCTCGGCCATGTCCCTGGCCATTCTCAGCTTCCCTGACTCGGACAGTGGCCTAACGAGCGATGCATGTCTAACGAAGAATACAAGGATTCGAGAAGCCATGCTCCTTACCAGCCTTGTGCATATTGTCTCTGTTCCAGCAGAGATGGCTCCTGAAGAAGGTAAGACTTTGGACAAGAACTCGGATCGGAAGTGATAGATACTTTTTTGCAGTTCTTCCATGTAAGGAGATGAATTGTTATCCATGGCAGCATCTAAGCCGAGAGTACCGAAATTTTGTTCGTGAATCTGCAAGATGCAGGACTCGAGATGCTCGAGCATGGCTTGAAACAAGGAAGACACTGAATCACCAGCAACACCGTATATTGTGCCAAGAGCTGGGGATAGAACATCAGAAGCAATGGAGGGGAGTCCTGCTATCATAGATGTCACGCGAGTATGAACTTCTTGGAGATGCTGACACAACATGAAGTTCTTCTGCTGTGCATGGGTTGCCGGACCAGATATTTGGCGTGCTTCAGGGCCCGTAGAAATCTGTCATCAAAATGTACTAGTCATGCATCGTAAGCTCAATAATAGTTAAAGAAACTAACACGTGAGAAGCAACTGCACCAATTGCGCCAAACAAGATCTTACACATGCAGAAATGCTAATATTCAGATCTCAAATTTGTAACTTTAAACTAACATGTTTAAATTTGTAAAATTACTTTTCAAATGTCAATACTCAGTTCTCAAGAACCAATTGGTTTGTAGTTGATTACAAATTCTCCATAATGTATTGACTGCAAATCATGAGCACAACTAGTGTGTTTAGAAAAACATATATTCAGCTGATTTCAGAGTAATGACTTCTTGCAGTTGATGAACCAGTGTTAGAGCAAAATCCCTCGCAGCTAAGTCCAATTTCTGCTTCTTCAAGCAAACAAAAATCGAGAAGGCGAAAAGGCTCATGTTTTTATTATAAAACCATTTTGCTAAAATTAGTCCACATCACAATATGTTCGACAGGAAGTAAAATCATTTCCACATTTTAAGTTAAAGATGTTTATTATCCAAAAGAACATGTTTAAAATTTCATGACAACTGGAATAAGAAACAATAAGCGCGAAATAGGAAGGGTTTGCAGGGATAACTTAGAGGTTACCTGGCATTCTGCTCTTTCTGCTAGTAGAAGCAAAACTTTACTGATTTGACGCAAGACGCGAAGAGTCAAATGTGCATCTGACTGAACGGCTTCGATCTCTTCCTGAATCCGAGAAAGGATTCTAGATATATGCTCTTTGGAGGGAACACTTCCACGGCTTGACAATGGAAATACAGAATTTACAAGATCTGACAGTCTACTCAAGCACAGGGCTAAAAATGCTGTCTCAAAATTCTCAACAGCAGCTACCATTTGTTCCTTGCCCTCTAAAGTCAGTGCTGGTGGAACTCCTTTCACATCTGTATCTCGAGAGATTCTATCAAGAAGATTCTCAATCATTGGTAGCAGCTTAGGATACCCAACAGTGAATATTTCCTTGACAAAGCTCGATGCAGTGAAAGCAGACTTCATTTGGTTTGCAAAAGACTTAACTAACGCATCCCAGACGCGATCAGTTAGTGTCGGGTCACCATCCTGAGACAGCATAAAAAAATCTTGAGCAACACGCATAGAACAGTAGCAGCATAAACCAAAAAGGAAACATACAAAAACTGGTTATGAAACGTAGCTCATCTTCCCTCACCAAATTATAATTATGGATATGGATCTAGACAGCTACAGTGCCAATGTTCTATTAACATGATCTTATTCAGCAAAGTATCGATTCTTGAAGTAAGTGCTTAAATTCACGAGAAATAGTTGCTTTGCAGGTCGAGACTATGTTTGGTGTCAGTGTCACCAGGTGGATAAGAGGGACGGCAAGGTAAGAGGTATACCAAAACCCCCCCAAGTTGTTAGGTCTAACAAATATAGTTAACAGGGATGGATCATGGATGGCTACACTTGAGCATGGATTATCATTTACAATGCAAAATCGAACATTACTAAACCCCATTTCTGAAGCACATAACAAAGAATGCCACTCTTAAGTTATGCCATTTCTAAGACAACGCAATTCATTAAATCTAACATAGAAGGCCACTCTAAGTTATGGTATTTCTAAGGAAACACAATTCATCCAGTCTAATGCACAAAATAAATGCTATTAAGTTGATATATGAGCTAAATTTCAAGAACTGAAACAGCAAACATGTAAATAAGGACTCATCTTCACTACCTCCATGACTTCATCCAGCAACAGAACATGAGTGAACGGATCCCTCTTCTTCGACAGCACCCTCTGCAAGTGCCAAACAGCAAGCATTATCGAATGCAATTGATCCATACAACCACTCATCCTCTGCCAAAGAGCCTCCCTCGCCTTCACCCCGCCCCCAATCTGTGGCGTCCCGTGCCTCTGCACCCCTCCGGGACCTCCACCACCATAAACCCCAGCTCCCGAAACCGCCTTCATATCCAACGCGGTACCCACACTCTTCACCCCCATCTGCTTATACTTGCTCACTAAACCATCCACCGTCCCCCTCAATTCGCCCATATTGTAGAAAACCTGCAACCCTAACCCTACTTCCGGTTGATTCAAACTCTCAAGCCCCTTCTCCAATACCTTCATCCCCTCCTCCCGTATTTTCGACCCCATCTCAATCACCCATTTCAATTCAGCATCAACCACATCGATTCCCGACAAATGTGACTCGTTGCAGAGCGTCAAAATCTCGCAATGCAATTGAGCCGCCTTGGAGAGATCCCATTTCGACGCATCCGGCTGCGAATCCACAAGCTGCCTGAGCTTCTGAATGAGGCGGAGGGTCCGGAGCGTGTTCTGGAGCAGCAACGAAGTCGAATGAAGGTTGTTGAGCTGTACAGTCTGTATAGAGATGACGCGATGGGGATCGGAGAGCTCCGATCGCGCGCGGCGGAGGGAGGATTGGAGCGAGGAGATGGAGGATCGGAGGGAGGAGAGGGAGGATTCGGTGGATTTGATGGAGGAGAGCTGGTGGAGCAGATCGTGGTGGCGGGAGAGGACCTCGTGGCGGAGCTGCGTGTCGAGGAGGCGGAGGCCGTCCTGGAGCTTCTCGATTCGGGAGGCGGCGGAGCCGGAGGAGAGGGCGGAGGAGGAGAATTGGGTGGGATTGAAGTCGGGGGAGAGGAAGGCGGAGAGGATTGGATCGGAGGAGAAGGTGTCCAGGGGGGAGGAGGCGAGGGGGTGCGGGGTTGCAGCGGAGGAGATCGGGGTGGAGGGGATGGCGGTGGTTTTGAAGGTGGAGGAGCGTTGGAGGGGAGATCGGGAGATGGCCGGAGAAGCCATGGATCTGCGGTGGGGTTTGCTGTCGATTTTGCGTTTCAGTGATTGATTCTGGTTTTACTAGTGTACTCAAAGCTGTAATACTTGTACTTTAGTGCTACTATAGTCATATGGAAATACTAAATATTAAGTTGAAAAGGAAAAAATACTTTATACTCATAATTTATTAGTGTACATAAATTTTTTCAGTTTTCAAATTTTATTTTTATGTAATGCTCCCTCCGTCCCGATTGAGAGTCACACTTTTCCATTTCAGTTCATCTACAATTAAGAGTCACACTTCATTTTTACCATAAGTAGTAAGTAGGTCTCACATCCCACTAACTCAATTCACTCATATTTTATTATAAAACTAATACTCATAAAAAAATGGGTCTTACATTCTACTAACTTTTCCAACTAACTTTTATTTACATTTCTTAAAACTCGTGTTTGTTTCAAGTGTAACTCTTAATCAGGGACGGAGGGAGTAATTACTACTGCTAAAACTGTATTACTTTTAGTAATTTATCAGTATCAATCCAATTGTATGAGTTGTGTAATTTATATTTAGGGTTTCAGTTCGATTGTCAGGATTAATTATTAGTACTCCCTCTGTCCAATTAGAAATGAAACGTTTTCCTTTTTAGTTTGTCTCATTAGAAATGAAACGTTTCTTAAAATGGAAACATATCTATCTCTACTTTTTCATCTCTCTTATTTTACTCTTTCCTCATTAACTCACAAAACAACACTACATAAAAACCCATGTCGATTCTCAAATGTTCCATATTTAATGGGACGAAGGGAGTATATGACATTTCATTTATAATTAAGTTGTAAAATTATTTTAGTTATAGGTCACTGTGAATTATCAAATAATTATTCATATAGGATTAAGTTATATCATTCAATTTTATAAACTAAACAAAATATGTATTTAATCTCGAGATATAATCTTGCCAACTGAACATCTCATAATTATAAGATTTTTATAATTTATAATAAACTGTTAAATAGCTTACTTAGAGAAATCAAATGACAGTTTATGTGATTCCATTTCATTTATTTTATTTGAAGTAGCCTAAGAAAAAAAAATCAAAATTACAATTAGATAACTCAAATAGAGGAGTATATTAATGGAGCACTATTGTGATATGGCTCGTAATTGGGCTTGAATTGCTGTTGTGATGGAGATCCTGAAGCCCAATATAGAAATTAATCATAACTCTATACTATTTTTTTATGATCAGAGACATATAAAGCCCAAAATAGAAATATAACATAACATTCCTGTGTTTTGAAAGACAATTGTAGCTAATAGTCATATGAGCCGAATAATATAAGTGTAAGATTTGTTGAGTTTGTTATATATGGAATTTCTATATTAATTGGACTTTAAATATGATAAGATTATCTATTGAAATTCCATGAGAGGAGGGAGAAAAAGAAAATGAATCATTGAAATGAAATTGAATAAATAATAATATGAAATAACATAATACATTAATAGATTATTCAGAATGATTCTTGAAACATTTGAGCAATGCTTGGCCATGTTTGGAAAAGATTCTTAAACAATGAAAAAGGGGCTATAGCCTATATGGAAGTAGGTGAAGTATCGATAAAAAAATTGGATTTGGAATGACATCCAAACTAGAATTGAAGTGAGCATCAAACAGGACAAGCAATTATGAAATTCTCAAATAGTCTGCACTGCACCAACATTTCAATGGGTGTTAATTTTTATACTCACTTCGTCCCAAGATAAGTAAACATAAACTTTTCGGCACGGGATTTAAAGAAATGAGATTTAAGTGAGCACAAACTTTTCGGCACAAGCTTATCTTGGGAAGGATGGAGTATTAAACAGTACTCCCTCTGTTTCACTATAGTGAATAAAGTAGAGAGAGTAAAATAAGAAAGCGAAAAAAGTTACCATATATGTAAATGACTTAACTATAAAAAAAACTTCATGAAATGGAAAAATAACTCAACTAGGAAGTATAAAAATATTGTAATTTGTAAGTGTAGTTATACATTATTTATAGAGGTCAAGGTTCGTGACAGCCAAATTTGTCCTTGTGGACCCCATGGGCGCGGGCTTTTCGACATTCGCAATTGAGCCGCCTAGGGCAGTTACGTTGTCTCATGGTGGACCTATTGCAATAACGGAAAAAGGCAGCGACCAACTTATATTGTAGCGCCACGCTAGGAAGGTTAGACGCATGGGCCGTGGGCTACAGTGGCTGCACGTTCAGTGCAGGTTTCTCGCAACAACTGATAATTTTTGTAAAAACGATCATAATTTTCTCTACAAAATTTTGATTGAGGCGTGCAACAATATCCACAAAGAGCTCTTTGAGGATGAAGGCATTGGCTCCCTATAAATGGTTATTATAAATCATCATTTTAGGCCCTAGCATTTTTACACTTCAAAATAAACCAAATCAGTGTGAAGAAACTTCTTAATTACATTATACATTCTTTTATTAGCATGTTATGCACTTTGATTAATACTACTATTATGTTTGACCTATTTAAATACTAGTAATAAACTAGAAATAATTATCTAATTTGGATATGAGACCGAATACAATAAACAGATATTGTCTCATTTTTATTACTTGTGTTGTGCATACTACTATAAAGTGATTGGCATAGAGTTTTTTTTAATTAATTAAACAATTAATGGAGACCCCCACAAATTGCTGCATCTAAATAATTGAACACTACTCATTAAATACAACTTAAATATACATGTCACACTCAGTTAACTGTTGTTGTACGATTTGCATTATGAGATGTACTTCTTCTTACTTTATGGATATACTATTATAAATAAGGCGTTAAAAATATTTTTAATTTGTATACATTGCTAATAATTAAATGTGAACAAATATTTTGGAGGATATTATTTTTGGTCTAGATAGTAGTAATTTATTTTGTGCTAAATTGAATTTTTTTTTATCTATTACTTTCTAATATCAAGATCAACATAGGAACATTCATCTATGAGATCACTCATGATAAATAGATGGTATATCATTTTAATTGGGTTGCCTTCGTTTGATAATACTCCTACATAAGGCTACAAAGAGTGTTCATATATTGATTAAATGCTATTGGACCATATATGAACAATTAATTATCCCTAATTTTATCTCATAAGTACTACTCCACTACTTAATTAATTAGAGTTATGTTAGATCAGTCACTGTCGTACTTAATTAGAGTTATCTTAGGTTAGTCACTGACATAATTCTTTTGGAATTGGATCTTGTCTTTTTCCTCCTATTTAGTTATTCTACTCCCTCCATATATAATCAATAATTCTATTTTTCTATTTCGTTCAAAAAATTAATTAATTTACAAAAGTTTTATTTTGTAATGTGACAAATGTAATTTTTAAATACACACTAATAATTTCTCTCCTTATTTCTTTCATATTTTATCAAATTTCCATTAAAACTTCTTTCATCTAATGTTAAGACTATTGGTAATGAAAAAAATATTCTATTCATGATTGAGGTGATTTTGCATAAAAGCATAACTTAATTTAGAATAAAATGCCAGAAGGTGCCTGCTGTCATTTTAAGGATATTTGTTAGTACTCTATCTTTTATTTAATTAGATCTATCTAAATTGACTATTTTAGCTCGCAAATTATATAATGGTGGTCCACTACTTATTGCTTGTTTATACCAAAGATGTCAAGAAAAAGAGAACTTATAAATGAATAAGAAATAATTTGGTCACTGAAAAACAGGTGAAAACGATTAGTACTATGTTAGATTATTCCCTATTTCAGGCGAACGTGTACGATTCTATGTGTAAATGAATATATATTGCAAATAAAAAATTTATGTAAATGAACAATAATTATAAAATATACTCTCTCCGTCCCACTTTAGGAGTCCCGGTTTACTATTTTTGGGTGTCTCACTTTAGGAGTCCCGGTTGGAATATTCCATAAATGGTATTAGGCCTCACATTCCACTAACTTTTTTCCAGCTCGCATTTTATTATAAAACTAATATAAAATAGTAGGATCCAACTTTTTTCACCAATTTTCCTTTACATTTCTTAATATTCGTGCCGAACTTAAGCAGGACTCCTAAAGTGGGACGGAGGGAGTAATTGCCGATCGATAATATAAGAGCCCCCCTTCTTCTTTTGTCACTTTTGATTTTCTTTTCCCAATATAGGGGTCTAATTATATATTTAACCAGAGAGTATATATAAAGCATATTTTATGTGTATATATGGTATTTTGGCAACAATATATTCCATTTGAAGTCAACTAATGTGACAGCAATTTTAGTTCTATCTTTTGTGTTATCAACCATTGTGCTTTTCTACTCCTCCTCACCCTATGCCATAGCCCATATGAGTTGATATTGTAATAGGATCATGTGGGTACCAACTACCAAATAAGTAATGAATTTAAAGTATACTGTTAAAACTAAATATATTAAGAGTTGCACTTTTTGATCATATTATAAAGTATTTTATCTCTAAATCTATGAGAATGTGCAAAAGACTATATGATAATAACTCAAATTTATTACTTTATTAATTATATATCAATGTAAAATAAGATCGGCTATATTATAACTTCTATATATTAACGACGATATGTCTTAGACAAAAACTCGATACACATACTTATACGCGTTTACAGTTATCATCTAAAATGTTTAAGATATTGATTGGATTGATTATCAACTAATGAGGTGTTCAATTAGCAAGATTGTATCCTGAATTAAATTAGTAATGTGTTTAGTTCATGAGATTTAGTCCTTTAATCCAATCCTAGATGGATAATCATATAATAATTAGTCATGACTAACTCCCTTATTACTAAAATAATTTCACAACTAATTATAGATTATATCCTGGTATTATTTTATGTAGGAAATCGAATACCACCTAAGTAGATGGATTAATGCAGTCGCGTATAGCACATGAGACTATCAACAATATAACACTATATCAAATAAATACTATTGTAATCTAGTAAATGGAATGCTATATAGTCTAGTGTGTTTGGTTCATGAGATTTAATCCCTTAATTCAATCCTAGATGGATAATCATGTGATAATTACTCATGGCTAATTTTCTTATGACTAAAATAATCTCACAACTCAATTATAAATTGTATCATAGTATTATTTTATCTAGAAAACCAAACACCACCTAAATTGATGGATTAATGCATAGTCTCGTATAGCACATGAGACTATCAACAATATAACCCTATATCAAATAAATACTTTTGTAATTTAGTAAATGGAATGCTATAGTCCTATTAATCGCAAAAATGGAGAAATTCTTGGGATTTGTAATTATTTACTTAACAATAGCCCCATCAATCTGGTTAGTTACCATTAATGTATGGATCAGGTCACTGAAATATGAAAGTTTGATTAAATTTGATTGGTCCAATAATTATTAAGATGTGTAGCATGATCGTGCAAGATGGTTGGACCTATAAACTAGGTGCGCCTCCACTCTAAAACTTAGTAGGAGTAATATTCAAATTGAAATGCATATGCACAAGTACACTTGCGTACTCTCACTTTCAAAAAATTACCTACTTATTCCGTCCATAATAATTTATCACCATTTAATTAGGTACGAGTTTAAAAAAATGAATTGAAAAAATTAGTGACATTTGAGTCATACTTTTGTATATTAATTTTATAATAAAATATGAGTGAGAGTGAAATGTGGTGTCCATTAAAAAATGGTAAAAGTGAAAGGTAACAAACTTTTAGGGACGGAAGAAACTGAAAATAAGTGACAAATTTTCAGGGACGGATGGAGTACTTCTTTCTCCCCACTTGATTAATAGTTTCATTTTTCCATTTAGTCTATCAACGAATGAAATTTTCGGTTCATTTTTACTATAAATGATAAGGTCGCTGTCTCACATTCTACTAATTTATTATCTTCACATTTTAGTTATGAGTTATAACTAAATATATAAGTGTGACCCATATTCTACTAACTTTTTTCTATCCACTTATTTTTAACATTCACAAATAAAAATGGAACTCCGAGGACAAAGAGAGTATCTTTTTGAATTTTAGTAAATGTTTTACTTACCTAATTTTGTACCCGTATAGTTTACTCGTAAATATTTAGTAGTAGATGGAGATAGTACGATCGTAATGGTTTTTTTAAATTGTTTTTACTAGATTTATTCGGTTTAAAAGATTAAATTACTCTATTTAAATAGATGATAAGAAAAAAGGAAAAAATAACAAATATATACAATTTGAAAGGGTCTAATGGATAAGGTAATTTTTAAATTTTACTAAAAATTTAAGAGACTATTAGTTTTCCTATGGAAACATTTGAGTGATACTATCAATTTCCATCTGTTAGGGACAAAGTTTTACAGGTATATAAAATGGTACTCTCCCTCAGCTTCTCTATAGTTTAATCGTATTCATTTTTAAATTATTTTTAGCTGAGCTATTTTCTTTTAACAGCAAAAATTACATTTTTTTCCTCCTATTTTACTCTTTCAACTTTATTTTTTTGTTCTTTTTTGTTCTTTTTTTTTCTATTTTGTTTTTCCTTTACTTAATCTATTAAAACATTTTTTCTTAAATCCTGTTATTTTTCGTTGTTTTTTCTAGATATAAGAGGACTCCAGACTAACTATATTTGAGTAGTGTATTATGGCACTTAACCCATTATAGTTAAATTTATAGTCTTGGAGTGATGAGCCACAATAGTGGGACTGCGTAATTAAAGTATAATTAAGAATGGAAATTGGTACCCTTCAATTAGTAATAGTTATTGTTGATTAAGAATGATATAGATATGTAAAAGGTTTTTGTGAGTGACACTTTAATGAATAGGTTATGCTTCAAATCAAAGACATTGTTCCTTCCTCCAATAGTTGCTGCCCTTCTTTATATCTCATAATCACATCCCATTTTCTTAGCTTTTGAACTATTGCAATTCCAATAATCTTTGAATATATCATATAAATATACTCCTATCAGAATAGAAATACGACTAGGACGGTAAATTTATTGACATTGACTTTTTTTCCATATTATTATTCGAACATTATCAATAAATTGACCGTCCTAGTCACATATTCAACACCGAACAATAACCATAAATCAAACTATATAAGAAAGTTTAAATGATTCAATGCTACAAGCCTAAAAATTCTGTGTGAAACACAAAGTTTTAGCTCTTGAAATTTTTTACTAATAACAAAAAAAATTGAGGATAAATTATTGGGACTCTACACTCTACAGAGATTTAAACCATATGGAAAAAAACAATAATTTGATTACACATTGATTAAGCACTGGTCAAACTTCACATATCTGTCTGTGTCGTCAGGAATTCTGTGATAACCAAACAAAAATAATTTACATTCTCTATACTTAGCCTATGAATAACAACCTTACTTTAAATTTTTTTACTGTGCAAATTATAATCATGAAATCAATTAATCAATTAATAATAAAATAATTCAGTTTTCAGACATAAAGATCACTGTAGAATCATACAGAGATGACATCCTCAAAAAGGACAAACTTGTAAATGTAGCTCCTCTGCAATAGCCATAGATCTGCTCTCTCTCTCTCTCACACACACACACTTCAATTTTTTTTCTTTTTTTCACATTCCACTTTTGTCTGGATTTCACACTTTATCCACCATTTTTTTTTCTTATTTTCTGTCACTATAGCTATAAATGCAGTCTTTTACTAATCTCTAATCTCATTTTTGCTTTCCCTTTACTACTCTCTCTCTCTCTCTCTCTCTCTGGTTTTCCTCCATTGCAAACCAAGCAATTTCTTTACAGCTTTACTGATGTGCCTCTCATTTGCAAAACCCTACCTACCATTTCTCCCATCTAACTCTGATTCAAATCCCAATCAAATAAGGGAACAAAGATGAACTCTCCCCCCTCATAAAGATTGGATTTTTAGTCTGCCATTGTTTCCAGAAGTTAAAGAAATGAGCTTTTCTCATTTCCATGATTGTTAGTTTCACTTTTCTTGGCCCACTCCACACCACAACCTTCTACTTCTAAACTACTCCTTGCCCAGCTCCATCTTTCTTTTGTCATACTCTTTTCTCTCTCTCTTTTTTTTTTGTGGGTTATTGGTATTTCATCTCTGCCTTGGCGCATCTATGCTCATTGTGCATCTGTTGAGGAAAAAAAGTACCCTTTCTTCGCTTCTTTGGATTCTCAAGGAGGAAGATCAGGGGGGTTGAATTCAGATCACTTGCCAAGGTCAGGTCTTTCTCAATTTTGACCTATTATCTGTGTAGATCAATGGCGGTTTAGGTTATCTTTAGCTCTTAGATTTCTGTAATGCTGTTGATTGTGTTTCTTGCAATAGGTTAAATTTGGTATCCTTGAAAAGAAAGATGTGTTGATGTTGCTAACTTGTGATCAGAGTAAAGCTCATTTCTTGTTTGGTTTAGTTTGTTTAAGAAATTAGAATTCTAGCAGCATTGAATTTGTTGATGGTTTGACTATATTGACACCTTAAATCTTGATAGAGGGAAGTCTTACAGTGTATGCACATTGTTGTATATTGTGTGCTTTCTGATAATGTGATGCGATTCTCGGATTTAAGGTCCTCGTCCGGGAAGTCTTACTGTATAATCATTGCACTCTTAGATGCAGATTGCTATGTATTGTGTGTATTTCTGATAATGTGATGCGATTCTCGAATTTAGGCTTCAATGAAGTAGGCCCTTGTTTGGGACTTACTGAGTGCGGATTTACTTCGTTGTGCTGAAATATCAGGAATGGCTTCTGGAAGCTTAAATGCTGAGTTGTCGAAGAAGTATGGGGCTCTGAAGCTTTGGGTTCTCATAGGCATATGTGTGGGTGCGTTCATAGTGCTGATTTTGGGGATCTTATCAATATGGATCATGTTCCAACGGAGATCTCGAAAAACCTTGGACAAGTACTCCTCTATATGCCAGATTCCTAACATCTCAAAAGATATCAGGGTAGATAGAGTTGAGGAAGAAAGCACGCGCGATCATCCAGAATCATTATACTTGACTATTAACGATAACCATAGTGATAAAAAAACGGAGAAGATGTTAGTTCATTTGGGTAGGAGTAAATCAGGTGATACTGATAATATCAGCCAGACCAGTTCAGTTTACCATCACGAGAGTGGTAGCCATCAGTCTGGAGAGGAGGGGAGTTCTGGTAATGGGCGTAAACAATCTTCAATGTCGTATGGAATTGCCATGCCGTCTCCTTTGATTGGTTTGCCAGAAATATCTCAGCTTGGGTGGGGCCACTGGTTCACACTCAGAGATCTTCAAATTGCAACGAATCGTTTTTCAGCAGAAAATATCATCGGGGAAGGTGGTTATGGGGTTGTTTACCGGGGTAGATTGGTCAATGGCTCGGAGGTGGCTGTCAAGAAGCTTCTTAATAATCTGTGAGTATCCTCATCAGGTTTTCGTATCTGAAGCTTGTGGAAACGATGTTCTTTTTTTTTTATAAATGACGTGCTGAATTGCAGAGGTCAGGCGGAGAAAGAGTTTAGGGTCGAAGTAGAGGCCATTGGCCATGTTCGACACAAAAACCTAGTCAGGCTTCTTGGCTACTGCATAGAAGGAGTTCAGAGGTCTGTAATATTGTGCTCGGTTCTGGTTTTCGTACTTTTTCATGGTCCTTTTTTTTTCTCGTTGGACTTTTTTTGCATATTGAGATGAGGTGGCATGTCTTCTACTTTCAGGATGCTGGTATATGAGTATGTAAATAACGGAAATCTCGAACAGTGGCTTCATGGGGCAATGAGGCAGCATGGCTCCCTAACGTGGGAAGCCCGCATGAAGGTTCTGCTTGGCACCGCAAAGGCGTAAGTCAACACTATCTTTTTAACAATTTATACCATTAATTAGAGTTTTCTGCACATTGAACTGCTGATTTCTCTTCATTCAGTTTCTATTCGTGAACGTTAAATAATTGGAAAACGATAAATTTAAGTCTAGTGGATCGAATAACCATCTCCCTAACTAAACGGCAACTGTTTCTAATACTCAGACTAGCTTATTTGCACGAAGCGATAGAACCAAAAGTTGTACATCGTGACATAAAATCAAGTAATATCTTGATCACTGACGACTTCAACGCTAAAGTTTCCGACTTTGGTCTGGCTAAGATGCTGGAATCTGGAGAAAGCCATATCACAACGAGGGTGATGGGGACTTTCGGGTATGCTTATCTTCAAAGTTTACTCGCTCCACTTCGGTTTTATGATCTATTTTTAGTGTGGTTTCTGTTTCTCCTCGTGACATCGGGTATTTTTGCAAATTTCAGTTACGTGGCTCCAGAATATGCAAACACCGGCTTGCTGAACGAAAAAAGCGACATATACAGTTTTGGCGTTCTACTTCTTGAAGCCGTCACCGGAAGAGATCCAGTGGATTATGCACGTCCAGCCAACGAGGTGATAATCTAATTTGTTTTTGAAGGGTAAACATAGCTAATAAATTCGGACGCACGCTAATAATTTGTGTCTGCTGCAGGTTAATCTTGTCGAGTGGCTTAAGATGATGGTAGGGCACAGGAGAGCAGAGGAAGTCGTGGACCCCAGCCTTGAAGTCAGGCCTACTATCCGTGCTTTGAAACGTGCACTTCTCGTTGCGCTAAGATGTGTAGACCCCGAGTGGGAGAAACGCCCCAAAATGAGTCAGGTTGTCCGTATGCTGGAAGCTGACGATTTTCCTTATCGTGAGGTGAGCACCTAAATAAACGATATTTGTCGAATAGGTTTTCGTTCAATTGATTCGTCTTGATAATAGCTAGACAGTGTTTCGTTAATCTAACTTTCAATAACTGCAGGATCGTCGGAATAGGAAAACTAGGACGGTGAGTATGGAGATCGAGTCGTTGAAGGAGGCTAGTGGCTCGACAGAGCTGGAAAGCCGGGAGGAGCCCTCAGAGAGCCACACTTCCAAGGCAATGGATTGAAAGTTGAAACTGACTTTTTAGGCATAATCTCTCTCTACCATTCACATTTGTTAAGTTTGTTTTCTGGAAAGATTCCTCCAGTGGCAGAGTGACTGAGAGCAAGCAGGCATGGCCCAGTTTTTGGAATCTTGAATCATTGGCATCTTGTCTCCAGGATCCCTCCAAAAATAACGAATATGCGCTCCTCGAGTCGAGCTAACATTGATGTGGTAAGTGTTTAGGGTTCCGGTGGGCGGGCCAACGTGCCCATTCATTGTAAAATTATGGTTTATATCATTTGATCATTCTATTATCGACTTCGTTCTGTCTTTCGTTGGTACGGTTAGGATACTTTCGCGCTGATTCTACGGCAATCCCTATTTATGATTTTGTGCAGAAACATTGTTCTTGCATTAGGAGATTTGAATGTGCAAAGATGGGTTATAGATTCAAAGAATCTCTTACACTACAATGTCTGAATTATGGCCCTAGATAGATTTACAACGGCTATGTTTTTTTTGTTTTTGTCATTTGGAGTTATCATCATATATCCTATGATTCTTAGTTAGGGCTATGATATGTTTAGTTTCTTAGATAAGATAATAATGAGCTATGAATCATGATAGGTTAAGATAAGAGAAGATAAGATTAAATTACAAACGGAGTATTGGTTTTAATGTTTTTTATTTGGTGGATTAGGATAAAAAATGAGTTAGGACATTCAAGCATCCATCAAAATTAGATTCTTTTGGATAATGAATACAAACATGGATAAACCAACATCTTTAATCAAAGATTGTTTATTACTTCCACCGCCCACAAATATGAGTACCATATATTTTATATGGATTTTAAAAAATATTTAAAAAAATGGATGGAAAAAAGTGGAATATGAATCGCACTTATATACTAGTACTATTAATTTTAAATAATATGTGAGTGGAATGTGAGCTCTATTTAACATTTATAGTAATAATTATGAATCGAGACTTCTATTCCGGATGAACCAAAATAGAAAAATGGGAACTCTATTGCGGACGGAGGGAGTATTAGTTAAAGTTTATTGATTCTAATTAAAATAAGTTACCCAAGTTTTTCCCCTATATTTTTGAAGAAATATCTTCTTTTGTCTATTGGATAAAAAATGAAAAATATGTACTAGTATTCATTAATCATTATTATCCGCTCCGTACATCTCGAAGTCGATTACATTTCGAAAGGGACCACTCGACAAATTGATATGCTATTTTTTTCGAAAAAAGGGTTGTGATAACACCCATACATTATTTAATAATGACTCGTGTAAATTGGAATCTTGTACTACCTTAATACGAAAATTTTAGATCCGTCATCATCTAAATTAATTATGTTGATGGTATTATTAAAGAATGTTTTGACATAAGTATTCATATGACAACCTTTAAAATGACCAAAATAATTAAAGAAGAAACATGAGTAGTTATATTCTTTTTTACCGAACCCGTCTTCGGCGAAATCCGACTAATCCTGCTCGACCGAGTTTGCGGATTAAGGCCGAAAGTCTTCCAGTGGGTGGTGGGGTTCTTTTAATAACTCAACTTAATTACTTATGGATAAAAATGTTTAAAATTCATCTAAAGATTATAATTATGAATAACTAGTTATTTCGCTGAGCTTTATTGAAAGATAATCTGATTTTGTTTGGAAAATTCTATTTATTGCCCTTATTTTTGACAACAACTTTCATACTATTAAAATAAATATAAAGAAATTAATCTAATTTTGTTTGGGATTGGCTGGGCCAGCCCATTGATACAATCTGGAAACAATAACAAATAAAATAACGAATTTAATCAATGGGCCAAAAATATCGTTGAATATTGTTTTGACTCTTTTGAGTGATTTTATAGATATACTCCTAGTTTATTAAATTTTATTTGGAACTATAGAGGTAATTAAACTACATTTATTAGTGTTTTCATTATTATTATTATTATTATTATTATTATTATTATTATTTTAAATAAGGGGTGGATTGAATACAATGAGCTTAATCCCCTACCATTTTTTCACCCTTTTCATTTTTTAATATTGTTGAAATTATTGAAAATTATACTAGTCCTTATTAAGTTGATTCTACCAAATTGCAAGAGGCCAAAGAATTAATGAATGATTAAAATCGCATAAAGATAAAGAAACTTTGCTGTAAAAGACAGATTTAAGAGAAGAAGAAAAATGCGGTAGAGGTTGAATAGTACTACAAAATTCTTTTTATAGCTAGCATGATGCAATTATTTCACAGTTAATGTGACTATACATATATATATACAATTTTTTCTCTCCAAATTCTGTACTTTTCATACTACAATAAAATTGAGAGATTAAATTAAATTCGGATGGACGATGTAAATAAGATGAAAACTTAATATGTCACTTTTAAATAATATTTATACTATTAAATAATATAATTAAACATTAAACACACGAAAACAAAGGCTAGAAAGTCACCTTAACAATTGTTCTTTGCCTAACCAATTCATCTCCATGTAGAAAATTTGCCACATAAATTTGTATTTTTCTAAATTACACACTACCAAAAAGATCACCTTCATATCTCCATAAATACAAATGTTGAATCTCTTCACCAAAAACACATAAAAATAAAAATAAAAATTAGTAATTTCATTAATTGTACAATAATATTCAAACTCATAGTGTTGAACATCACTATCCACACCTGTCTCTCTCTCTCTAGAAAAAAATGATGATAGAAGAAAAAGAAAGGCAATAAAGTATGTCAAAAAGCACAAGCTATTCTATCTCCAGCCCACATGAAACCATAGTCTTTTTGTCCAAACTATCATTATAATTTCCTGCTTCCTTAACCCCAAAATCCTCCACCAATCCTCCCTCAAATCCTCACAATCCAAAACCCCATGTCTAATGATCAAAACAACATCAGTAATTCCAATCCATTCTTCGAATTCCACCATGATCATGATCATCAAGGGTTTGCATTTCCCATAGTGACAGATCAGTACAACCCTTTTATGTACAACCTCCCACAGCAGCACCACCAAAACCCTAGTGAATTTCATTTCCAAGGGTACAACACCCTTGATGCACCACCATCTCCTTGTAATAGTTTTCGGTTGACGCCTAATTCGTCGGCGTCGATTTCTTCACAGGAGGCTGGAGTTGAGGAGGATTCTTCCAAGAGTAAAAAGGAGGTTGAGATGAGAGCTTGTGAAGAAGGAGATGCTAAATCTAAGAATATTGTGTATGTTTTTCTTTAATTTTTTTTTTTTGGAAATTGATTTGGGACAGATTTAATAGTTGAGCATGTGTTAGTTACAGTTGAGGTGTGGACTTTTTTTAATATTAAAAATGGTAGGTTTGGTGATTAATATTATTATAGTATATAATTAGCTTATTTTCAAAGCAGAAGATAACATGCCAGATTCATACATAACAGTTTCCTACTTTAGTTACAAAGTATTCACACATACATACTTGATTATAATTTCCTGTTTTAGAAATATCTGAAAAATTACATCTGTTTTAGTTTAGTACTAAAAGTTATTGTAGTGAAAATGATGTGGGAGAAAAGAAGAAACCCTAGTTAGTGCAAATGGTGGATTTGTGATTTTGAAATAGCAAATATTGATGAAAACATTATGTAAAGTGTATGTGTTTGATGAATTGATTTGTCAAGATTTGGGCTTGTGTGCAGCAAGGCAAAAGAAAAGGAAGTGAAAAAGCAAAGACAAGCTCGATTTGCCTTCATGACTAAAAGTGAGGTAGATAATCTTGAAGATGGATATAGATGGAGAAAATATGGCCAGAAGGCAGTCAAAAATAGCCCTTTCCCAAGGTAATTTGGTTTGATGAAAAAGTTGTTTGGTCACTATGTGGTTAGACATAACGTGACATGTTCGTTATTTAAGAGTGAAATAATGGATTTGAGTTGATGCACTAATTGAATTATCATATATAATCCTAAGCACATTTTCTTTGATTTAGAGTGATTTGTTATGGATTCTAATGTTGTTTTGTGGTGTAAAATAAAGCAATAAATATGTGGTTTAGAGACTAAATGTGTTCTTTCTCCTGATAGAATTAGTCTTTCTCGATGAATTCTCATGTTTGGTCAGTAATTTTGGTATAGACCCAACAACTCCGAGTGGTGGCCTGAAAAGTGAGCCAGTCATGACGAACTAGGGTGCTTAGTAACCAACTTATAGTGACAGACTAAGATGTGAGATTTATAGACCAAATGAACGTGACCAATGAGGATGTCTGGTAGCCAACTCAGAGTGGTTTATAGACCATATCAACTCTCTCAACCCATAATATGTGTTATCTCACATAAGTTGTGTACCCAACAAATGTGGAATTTATAGATCAATGTGACTAGTGAGTAGCCACTTTAAAGTTGTGGGCTGTTTTTAAACCACTTGAACTCTCTTTGCTAATTAATATCCTAATATTTTGGGATGAATTCTTATATATGTTTTTATGCATGTTGCATGAGTGGTTAGTCAATTTTAACCAGACGAATATATTGTTTTGGACCAAAATATGACTAGTGATCATGTATTTGTTCAGGAGTTATTACAGATGCACTAGTCAAAAATGCATCGTGAAGAAGCGCATAGAGAGATCGTACCAAGACCCTACGGTGGTGATCACCACCTACGAGGGCCAGCACAACCACCACAGCCCCGCCGTGATACGGGGAAGCGCAGCCGCCGCCATGTTGGCCCCGTCTTTATTCTCGCCACGGCCTACGCCGGCATTTCCCACATTCCCTCAAGACATGTTATTCCCTTCAACTAATGAAAGAGGCCAAACAAGTCCTGCCGCCTTCTACACACAACTGACTGAACCCGGCCGTCGCCAGCCGCCGCCGCCGCCTGATATTCCTGATCAATATACCTTCTTAATGCCCGGCGCCGCCATGACTTCTTCTTTCTTCCACAAACCGGAGCCATGAGTATTGATTTTGAAGATTAATTGTATCCAATTAATTAAGGGATGATTTCTTTTACTAGATTCTTGAATTATTGGTGGATTTGGTGATCGATTAGGGTAAGTGAGGATATTTTAATTAATGCAATTTATTTTGACTTACATAATGTTTGTACCTATGGATATTGCACGAACAAATAGTAGTCGTGCAACATTGCAAAGTTGTACATATAATGATATAATTCAACCGATTCCATACTCGGCTCATGAGGGCACGAAAACTCCATCTGAATCCATCGAGATTTAGGTTCACTTTCGTTCTTCGTTCGACATTCATCGCAAGCGAAAGCCGTCGAATTAAACCTCCTTTGAATTACGACGTTGTCGATCACCTTCTTTACTGTTTCCGACCTCACAAATTATGTTTTCTAGGTCTGTCTTGGTAGCATAAATTAGCATCTATTTGGCTTGATAATTATGTTCTAATCTTGTTTCACAAGCTTAAATGTTTTTTTCTATATTTAAAACGACTATTTGTAAATGTCCCTTTACATACTATTTTGAATTTTCAAAATTGAAAGTGGAAAACTAACTTTGATTGATGGCCAAAGTTACACTAGTCCAATGCAGCTAGTTAGTTAATTACTACTAACATTGACACTGACAGTGACATAACAAACGTGTAGGAGAAGATGAAATAGAGGTCTATTTAATAAGTTCTTATTTTAAAATTGTTTACTTATGTTGTTGTACAGATATACATAAGATGGAGTAATTTAGTAAACTTGTTTTTATATTCTATTTTTGCCTTTTTGGCCGTATTATTGATTAGGGTGGCATAGATCTCTCACCACACTACAAACTAATAATATGCATAATTTTTATATTATTGAATGGAATTTCAATAATTATAAACTCAGATCATAACACATGGTTTGATTACTCGATTCATCAAGAGCTTGATATTGTTGACCCTTTTAATGTTACATGAATATATATGGGGACCAACTATGTACCTTTGTATATGTCATTTCTAAACACCCATACACATTTGTTGGGATTAGTCAATCATCAAGTCACATTTTTTATTTTCTTAAACTATTCATCTATATGTATTACTACTACCAATGTTTATTAAAGGAATTAAGGTCCGCAATTAGTTAGTGTAACAACTAACAAGTGAGTTTATAATTTTCAATTCTTAAAAGTTATTTCTAGAGCTAGTAATATATGAATTAATAATAGGGAAATAATAAATTAAGATAGCAAACTTGAATTAATACTGATGTGTTATTTAAATAATAGTAGTAATATAGTAGAAGTGATTCTATATTCAATCTAATATTGAAATTTGGAGTTTTAGGATTTATGTTATTTGGATAGCTAGTAATCTAATAATTAATGCCATGAAGTTAATTAGACAAGGATTGATGTATTTAGTTAGCGTGTGTAAACAGATTAGTGAGAAGTAGTGACCATACCATATTCCAAGTTAGGTAAAAGAGCTTCTCAAACAGATTATATTCAAAGTAGCTTACCTACCCTATTCTTTGAACAAATCCCCCATACTTTCTACTGCTTAATCATTACTAAAATATTAATTAATACTTTCATATAGATTAATATTGGTCGATAATCTGTCTTCCACATGTTATACTTATTAAGTAATTGAATTAAATAGAATGAATATAAAGGAGAGATTGTTTTCATTGAATTAATATTGGGTAAACTTTACTATTGTGGATTAGACTAAAACCACTCATTTCATGGAAGAATCAATTTACCTTATCATCAGCCACTAAGATCGATAAACTCCATTGAATTCAGCCTCGGAGTTGCTAATTGATTCATGGTGCGACAATTTTGTCCCAATCCCGAAGGGTTCATGAGTTCATCGTCCGTACTTTAGTTTGTACGATCTCACAAGTTTCATTTCCTGAATTCGCCATTCTATAACTAAAGTTCTACAATATTTTATGAACCGTACGTTTTCTAAGTGTGTACGCTTTGACATTCAAAATCATTTGCACATGTTTGACTTCTCGAGTAGATAGCTATATCATCAAATTTCTAACATAAATTTGTATGTTTCAATCCCTTTATTTCTTTGATGTGATTAGAAATAGTATATAGTTATCACAGTTTGCAAGGTTTTGTATTTATTGAATATTGGGTACAGAGATGATACAATGTTTCCTTAATTTGAGATGAGAAAATTGAAAGGGTTTGGACACAAAATGTAACCCTATGTAGGACTTATTAGATCGGGTCCTAAGGGTGACACTTCATAATGATATGCTGTTGCAATGAGTGTTATGAATTGCATAATTACATTTATCTTTTATCTTATTGTCCTATTGAAATTTAAAAACATTGACTAGAAGAAATGTCCGAGGCTCGTGCATTGAATTGATATAGAACATAATCATTTGTCAAATTATCTCAAGGGAGTACCAAGCCTTGGAAAAAAGACCCACATTTGGTTTAATTATGTAACGACCTAACTCCTAGACTGACGGTTATTCTTACAAACCAATACAAGTCTTTTCAATGTAGAAATGTCCGAGGCTCGTGTATTGAATTGATATAGAACATAATCATTTGTCAAATTATCTCAAGGGAGTACCAAGCCTTGGAAACAGACCCACGTTTAGTTAATTATGTAACGACCTGACTCCTAGACTGGCGGTTATTCTTACAAACCAATACAAGTCTTTTCAATGTATTTTTTCCTCTCTTCTCAGCGTATTTTGGATATTAACCAAATATTGGTTGAATAAATGAAGTATATTGGCTCATTGTTGTATTTGTGTAAGGTGAAATGACTATTTTGAAGACACTTAGACAAATATTGAATTACTATACTAGTACAAGCTCAAGGGACCATTCCAATAGTGATTCATCATAACACACTATCCTCAAATACCTTTTTTGTGTTACATTAATATTGTGATCATAAAAATACTTTTAGCAAAAAAGCTCATAATTAAAAAGGTACGTAATATTCAATTATCACAAAACGGTGTGTCTTTTTTGTAGGGTTATTTTGCTATCACAAGTTGGTATTTTCCGCGGGGACTTAATGAAATGATTGATCTATTGATTAAACAACAAAGCAAATTCTATTTCATTTTGAATCGACAAGCCATTTTTTTCAAGAAAAAGGGAAAAATAGAAAATGGTAAGATGAATATCAAATCAATAGGCCTAGGTGTTATGAGAAGTCTCCACTTCAAAATGTGGTCCAAAAGGGTAAGTATATTTCAGTGATGAAATTAGATTTCAAGATAGATACAAGCCCCACTATATAGGAATTCAACCTAAACATATTTGATTGATTTGAAATAAAAGGCATAAATAGGCAAAACCCCACACATTTGTGCATTGAATCTAATCTCTTCTTCTCTTTTCAATCTTTTCCACTATTATTTTACTTTCAATTATATTTCTTTGACAATTGAAAACATATTAAAAAGGGAGACATCAATAGGGGTCAATCTTCTAATGATTTCCATTATTTTGCATGCCTTGTAACGATATTTAATTCGTTGCCTATGGAAGCAAGACTTTTTTCTTCCTATAAAAATGCTGAGTATATAATCTTTGACCACTGTTTTGGGAATTAATTGAATAAAGCCTACACGAGGGGAGTATATTATAAGCTACTATTAATTTTTACTGAAATGCCTATTTAATCTAAAATCTGAAAATAATTACTAATATACTTAGGTAAAAACACGAGGTTCACGTCATCGAATAAATTGAGGTAATTTTGTGTAATAGTGTTGTGGATTAGTTGTCAATGAGCACATACTCGTTATCAGCATTGAAGATCATATGTTTTTTTTTAGTTCATAACTTCATATTTACATAAATTGTTTAATTGCGTGATGACATGAACATGATAATTTCCGATCTTCAACGCTAAACGAGTTGTACTCGTTAGCAATTAATCAACAACAATGGTATAATAATAACTGCAGTTTATAATAGATGATTTTTAAGGCTAATATAGAGGATGAACTTAATGTTTCTCAAAATATATTGAAATCAAGGTTCATGTATTTGGGCTATCAAAACCTTCTTAATTATTTTATTTATAAGGGAAATCAATAAGCCCATTAAGCTAATTTGGGTTGGGCCATGGGGAAAATTAACTAACACTAAACCCTAAAATTATAAAAATGGTAAATATACAAATATCCTATTTTAAAGAGTATACACTTTGATAGTGGCCCAAGGGTGAGGATTTGAAAAATGATACTCTTTCGTCCCACAATAATTATCACTCATATTATGATACGAGTTTTAAAAAATGTAAAGAAAAATTTGTTGAAAAAGTTAGTGAATATGTGATCCACTTTTTTATATTAATTTTATAATAAAATACTCCCTCCGTCCAGCAATAGAAGTCCCATTTTTCCGTTTTGGGACGTCCGAGAACAGGAGTCCCGGTTCTACTTACCATATTTGGACAATTTAATTACTCTCCCCCTTCTCACTAATTTACACAATTGCCATAAAAAAACACCCCCCACCCAACTTTAATTTCACTCTCTCACCCTCATTCTCTCCCTCATTCTCTCTCACTCTCGTCTCACTATCCCAATCGCCGCCGCCGCCTCCTCCTCCCAATCGCCACCGTCGCCGCCGCCTACTCCTCCTCCTCCCAATCGCCTCCGCCGCCGCCGCCTCCTCCTCTTCCCCAGTACACTCTGAAACCCTAACCCCCTTCTATGGGTTAAGATTCGGATTTCGGATGGAAAATTCCAGATCTGAAAGCTATGCCATGGATGGTAGTTGATTTGAAATTTTGGTTCAGATTTGGAGCAGATTTCCACTCATTTTGCTAGTAATGGAAGACATTTTGTTTAAGTTGAGGGTTTTTCTAAATTCAATTTTTAATTTATGTCCAAATAATCCCAACGTGTTACATAAGGCAAATATTGTATAATTGTTCGATTTTCCGCAATTTTCTCCATTCCTCTATGTAAATAACCTAATATAGGTTCACAGTCAATAACATCTTCACCGTCGAGAGTAACGATCAGTCGAAGAGATTGAAACTTTGAGATAGGAAAAACACACTACTATTAGTTTTCTGGTATGTATAGCTTTCTCTGTGGAAACATTGAGTTAGTTTGTATTGCAGCGAGTAATGCAAGGCTGAGACTCATTCGGTTATCGGAAGCAGTTGAGAAGATTAGACGGCAAGCAGCGGTTAGTGTTCAGACCGGAAAGGAAAATGAAGCAAGGGAGTTGCTTTTTCAAAAGAAGAAAATCATGCAAGCCATGGAGAAGTTGAAGACTCGTATCGAATTGTTTGATCAGTTTTCTGTGAAACTGAATGAGGTATAGCTTCATATCTGCATTTGGGGGTGACTCCACTAGTGGAACGAATACGTAAGTCTGAAACCTACGGATCAAACAGGGGTGGAAAATGCTTTTGTTGATCCCTCTTGAATAGAAATCATTTACCAAGAAAATTGGGAACGTGGTTGAATATTTCGGCTGAATCAGATGTAATTCCAAGTAACATAGCTCTGATAGATTGTTTAGGCATCTTGCATGTAGGGTGTGCGTGGGACTGAAACTTTATTTCCATTGGAAAGTAAAATATGTCGGAAACAAGTGCATGGTGTTGGTAGTGATGGATATATTTATTTACTTACTTGTTTAACCATCAACATTCTTGATTGATAGAAAATATGCATGTAAAGTTGATTGTGGAAACTTGTTAGAAGCTCGTAACTAATTTTATCCGCAACCTGCTATGATTGAGTTGCTAAAGCTCCTTGCACCTAGTGCAGTTTCAGTCATAAAAAGGTTTTGCTATGATTCAGAAGATTAATTGTCGCAAAATGCACAACCATATCTGTCTCTTTTAGCTTAGTTTTTTTATGTTTATTCTGGATTGATGGAGTAGTTTTCTTTCTCATATTCAGCTTGGTCTAAAGAAAAAGATTAAGTTTCAGGCAATCTCCATGAAGGAAAGTCTACTTATTGGGAATATGACTCTGGACCTTGAGGTTAGTGAGTCGGAACCCTCTAGTCCCGTTCGAATTGTATCACCGACAGAGGAAAACATTACAGACGACGACCTGCAATTGGATTCGGATAACATGGAATTCGAAGAAGATCAGGAAATGCAAGTTTCATCCGAGAATCAAAGAACCACCCACAGTGAAAATGGCTGTAACAGCCTCGAAGATCCTGTCAGTGAAAAAATGTTAAATGACGCTGACGATGTCCGGGATCCAAGGAAATCCTCAACTTATGAGGACTTCGTGACACACATAGATCAACAGCTCAACAAAATCCAAGAAGAGCTTGAAACATTTGTAAGGGTTTCAAACTTGTTTCTGGAAAGCAAAGAAAGGCCAGAGTATTCGAAGGTACAACATGCAACGGAAATTCTCGAGGGCGTTTATCATATAAGAGAAAGGTAACTATAGCTCAAGACCTCCATATTTTCATTGGATCCTTTTTCAAAAAAAATTTAACCTGTGTGTATGACAGGATTGCCATTATCAAGCAAACAAAATGAGCTCTAGGTCAAATTGCCATTTTGATGGTCTCTTTTGTTTCACAAAATGACATGATGAAGGTAAGTTGCCTCTTCTTTTCTTAGCTATTTTCTTTTCATTTTTGGTAACACTCTTTGTATTGTTTTAAGGATAATTGGAGATAAATTATGTTGTATAGAGTGATTTGTGATCTCCAATATTTGATTCCAACTTGTAAAGAATAAGTTATTCATGACTTGCAAATTTTGATTATCTTATCTATCATAGAAGTAATACACATCGATTTGAAAATTAAATTTGCTCCTTAGTTGTTTGATGTCTTCCTCCATTTCCGTCTCCTATAGTAGATTCCGGTGAACCGATCTACAACTTGTCCTTCATCACTTCCTTCCGGTGTGTCTTCGGGCACTTCCACTATCTTTTCCTTTCCCTTTCCCGATATGATCCCCGATGAAGATGACACAGTACCGACCTCTTGCAACGACTCCCCACGCTTCTGCAGTTCCGTCACAAGGTCAACGACGTTGCACTTGACTTTTGACATCATGCACGTCTTAAACTCGTGAAAACTGTCCGGTAACGAGTTGAGAATGATATCCACCTGAGAAGTCGGGTCAATCGACCCTCCCAATATCTTAAACTCTTCCAACGAGGCCACCATTCCCCGTACATGATCATGTACGGATGAACCATCCTCGAATCTAGAGTTCGTTATCCGAAAAATCGCCAATGATCTCAAAGGTCGATTTTGTGGCTCAAACGTATCCGCGATACTATTCACTATATCCGACGCCGTCGGATAAGTATCGTAGAGACATCGGAATTCCGGTGACAGAGAGAATAGAACAATATTTATTGCCATGTTATTAGCAAAACACCATGTGTTGAATTTGTTGGTGGTGTCCTCATAAGGACATGGATTTGTTAGCACAAAACCAACTCCTTCACAATCGAGAACGAATTCTAGAGTTTTTCTCCAATTAAAATAATTTGATGAAGTCAGTTGATTCTCAGCTAGGAGTTCAGCAAGTGAATACATTGTAAATAGAGGCTAAGAAGAAGAAAAAAATGGGGAGGAAAAAATACTCAAAACTTGAGAAATTTTTTTTACTATAAGAAACCAATTTTCACCTCAAAATACATCCTTTTGTAAGCCAAAATGAAGTCTTTAAAATCTGATTGTAAAACATCATCAAGATAATATTGCTTCATAATATAATATGATTCATAATTTAAAAATTACATTAATATTTCAAATTAAATATTATTGAATTATGATTCATAATTAATTTAAAATCAAATTAAGATTCTTTAAATTAATTTTTAATCTATAATATTATTATTGTTGGACAAAATAATACTACCTCCCGTCCACCAAAATTTGTCTCAGTTTGACCCGACACGGGTTTTAAGAAATGGAATGGAAAGTGAGTTGAAAAGGTTAGTGGACTGTGGGTCCTACTTTTATATATTAGTTTTATAATAAAATGTGAGTAAGAATGACTTAATGGAATATGAGGTCCACTACCAAAAATGGTAAAAGTGAAATAGGACAAATTTTTGGGGACTGACGAAATTGGAAAAATTGGACAAATTTTGATGGACGGGCTTGGTATTAAACACTTAAATATGGAAAAAAAAAAAAAGAATCTCTAACAAAAGGTGATATAAGAATTCTAGAAAGTAGAACACCTTTTCTTATTTTTAGAATTCTGATAACCACCTTCTTGGTTTAATTAACAAAACAAACAAGCATCAAAATTTAAAAAATTTAAGAACGAAATTACTTTACCAAGCACAATCCTTGAAATAGTAGTATATATTACAAAGAGCTAGTGTTGGAACAAATACTTATTTACGTATAAAAATCATGCAATTTTAAAAGACCACCCAACTCAAAATAAAGCGATAGCTTTTATTTATTCATTTCATTTGCTGCCCACAATTTTTAAAAAAGGTGCCAAATTAAATATCCATTCGACTTCAACATATTGTGTAAGTTCATTTCTAACTTATCTCCAATTAGTAGAAATGCTTCCCTTGAATGTGATCTTCGGCATGTAGACGTAGCCAATTGAGCATCGAGCATGATAACCATATCGTATGTCACATGTTGTTAGAACCCCTACGAAAAGAAAAGATATATTGAGAATGTATATTTGTCATTATTTAAAAATTAAAATATTTTCTTAAAAGTCGTACTTTCCAAAAGAAAAGGTAAATGATAAACAATTATTAATTGTCATATTTATCTTGTGTTGAATAACACAAGATTAGAAAAGGAATAACTCTCAAATACACATTACATTGCGTGTTGAAGATTTTTTTATTAAGAAAAGACAAATATGACAATTATTTATCTTTGTCTTTTTATTACCTCTTCTTTTAAAGTTGCTCTTATAGTTATAATTACAAATAAGGGATAATATAGGATTAATTTATTAAAGGAGTTTGTTTAATTATTATATACATATTTAGTTACATGATGTGTGTAATTATACTTGGTGTGCCTTAATTTGTACCAATATACATAAAGGATTAATTAATTAAAGAGATCGATTCTTATATAAATATTTAGTTAGTCTCGACATCTTCAATTAACAAATAGATCAATTTATTTACTCTAAACCATAAATATTGCGATCCTTTTTAAAAGTTGGGGAATACGATGAGAGAAAATTTAAATTTTGCAAATTCACTACCAGTATGGGCATTACTCAGTTCTATATTTGTCGTTTATAAAAATATTTGTAGGGACGTATTCAAATCCTTTTCATATTTTTTGTCATTTTTCCTTTTTAATCATAGTTCCACGATTTTGTCATTTGACCGTTAAATTAATGTCACGTGTCATTTAATAATGCACATTTTCATTCTAATAATGCACAGCGGCTAATAATGCAACATTATAGACTAATAATGCACATTTTCATTCTAATAATGCAACATTATAGACTAATAATGCATTGATAACAACCATCCAATTCAAGGATCCAAGGGCTGAGATTAAGAAGGAAATAGGACACTTAGTGTGCAAAGGAGCCTAACGCACCCCAATATTCGTATCCTATAAAAGTATCATAGATTTATTCTTATTATTTAATCCAGTTATAAGAAACGTATAAAATTCTGAATTTCAAAATATATAATTGTAGGTTTGTGTTAAAATGACAACCCCTCTTAAAGTGACACCGTGACACCACTTATACAACAATATTATAAACGCTACACAACAATATCACAAACACTACACAACAATCTATAGATTGCTGTATAGTGTGTCGGATATTGCTGGACAAGAAAAATTGTTGTATAAAGACCAGCAAATTGTTGGCCATCTTTTTTGGGGTCTTTTTTTTGCTACGTGACAGCTTATTATTCGTCCACGTATACAAATGATTGGCTAGGAATGGTGATATGGTATTATTTTAAGGGATGGTGGTACCCTAACATGCCTCGATAATTGTATGTAAAATTTATTCCCCTTAATTAGTATGTTATTAACAAAATTTATTCCCCTTAATCAGTATATGTAAAATTCTGAATTTCAATATATAATTGTATGCTATTAACTAAATTTATTCACATCGTCCATATACATTTTAAGTAGGTAAAATTCAGAATCCCACTTGCCTTTCTCGTAAGGATTCCCCAAAATCAAATATGCAATTCGCATTTATTGATTTTAGCAATTTTATTTTTATCTTTGAATCTCTAATAATTGTAGCAACTGTATTTCAGTTTTGTCAAACTTACCGGTTTTATCCCAATGGTTTCAATTTCTATATTGGAGTGACATATCCAAATATTTTCTTGTATCAATTTCTATATTGGTATTCACACCAATTTTAGAATAACTTAAAAATAAATTTTATGCGAATATTTTTGTAATTTGTGATTGATTCAATCGATACATAGTCAAAAGATTGCAATAGAATCTGTAAAATTAAAGAATATGAGATAGAATCGATAAAACTAATTACTGAATATTGTTGATAAAATTGATAATTATGGGATGAAATTTGATTATCAATTTGAGCAACCTTTTAAGAAAGGAAATCAGCCATTTCATGGCATAATCAACGGCGTTTCATTCTTCAGATCATGGAATCAAATAATGGGAAAAAATCAAAATATTTTTTTTCCAAACAATTTTTAAGTAAAAAAATATATAACCCCATCATCATAAATATCTCTATATAAACCACTAACTCCATTATCTTCTTCCATCACTAAACACTCCAAAAAAATAGGAAATGACAACTGCAACACTACTCTTGCTTTTGCTATGCTACATTGTGAACGTTTCATGTGTAGCTCTCCCACCGAAAGTCTTCAATGTGATGGCCTATGGTGCCGTCAACGACGGCACCAAAGACAATGTAAAGGTAAAAAAAGAAAAAAAATCCCCGTACCAAATGGTACGAGGATGAAATTAATTTTTTTTTTAAAAAAAATTTAAAAGGATCAATAATGGTTCCCCATCTAATCTGATTAAATAAGTTAACAATTTACATTTCACAATCATTGCAGGCATTTTCGGCGGCGTGGAAGGATGCGTGCGAGTACGAAGGGAGGGGTCGGGTCGTGATTCCCCGAGGGGTGTATGCATTGGGTTCGGTGATATTCACGGGATATTGCAGAGGCACGATGAGTTTCATCATCCACGGAAGCCTCAGAGCCCCGACCGACCGTAAGTCCTTTTCCACCGACACGTGGATCGGGTTCCGTTACGTCGAATACCTGACCATCAAAGGCGGCGGCTACTTAGACGGACAAGGCCACGTTGCGTGGCACTATAATGACTGCCACACCAATTTTAAGTGTGGCAAGCTTCCTGCGGTTAGTATTCTCTTAACTTTCTATTTTTTGTGAAGAATTTAGAATTTGTTACATCAGTTGGATCAAATTGGATGAGATTTTGGTACTAAAATGGAATTTATTCACATAATTTTTGCAGTCATTGAGGCTTGATTTTGTGAGAAACTCATGGATCCACCACATTCGATCCATCGATAGTAAAAACACACACATGAACATCTTCGCGTGCCACAACATCACCATCAGCAACGTCCGGATCAACGCCCCGGCCGATAGCCCCAACACGGACGGCATCCACATCGGCTCCTCGGCCGGCATCCGCATCCTCAACTCCACCATCCGCACCGGGGACGACTGCGTCAGCATGGTCTCGGGCAGCCGCGGCATCGAGGTCGCCAGCGTCCGCTGCGGCCCCGGCCACGGCATCAGCATCGGCAGCCTCGGCCGCAGCCACGCCGAGGAGCCCGTCACCGACATCACCGTCCGCGATACCACCTTCGTCTCCACCGACAACGGCGTCCGCATCAAGACGTGGGCCCCCTCCGACGCCACCTCCGCCTCCAACATCACCTTCCGGGACATCGACATGATCGCCGTCGCCAACCCCATCCTGATCGACCAAGTCTACTGCCCCTCTGGCAACTGCTTAGAGGTACATTCACCATACCTCGTTTATTTGAAAATATGTCTGGATTCTTAAGTCCTGTCTACCTGACCATACCTCGTTTGTTTGAAAATGTGTCTGCAGGCTCAGTCGAACGTGGAGATACGGGACGTGGTGTTTAAGAACATAAGGGGCACGTCGAGCTCGGAAGTCGCGGTGAAGTTGCATTGCAGCAGAGCTCGGCCTTGCAGGAACGTGAAGCTTATCGACATTAACTTGCCGTACAGAGGCCCGAGAGGGAAGAGCAGGGCTGTGTGTGTGAATGCTTTGGGCTCTTCTTCTGGAATTCAAATCCCAAGTGGATGCCTATAGCTCTTCATCTCTCTCTCTTTTTTAATCAGTTGAGAGAGATTTCTGCCACACCATTATCATGTATATTTGCCTTCTATGTAGAAAAGAACCTCCTCTTCATCATTCCATGTTGCATTTCTGAGGATGTGTAGAATTAGAATTCAATTCCAAATCCAAACATTTTTGTCTTTCTCAATTTCATGTTACCACAAAAAAAAAACTTAATTATTGAACACACAACACAAATCATTAAATCCTCATCTACATCAGACAATGCCAATTCCCACCAGCAACAAACTCATGAACCTCCCCATTCACTTCAATCAAACTACAACCAGGTTCCTTCTCCATCTCCTTCCTCTCCATCTCCCTCCTTTCCTCGACCGCCTTCTCAAAATCACCCGACCCCGCATAGACATTCGACATCAGCACGTGCGCGCTCGTCTCCGTCCCATCCAACAGCCTCAAGTTCCCCGCAGCCCACTCCGCGACCTCAACGCTCCCGCCGTGATTCCTGCACGCTGCAAGCAGAGAACCCCACACGACAACGTCCGGTTCCATAGGCATACTCGCCACAAACTCGGCCGCCTCCTCCACCATCCCCGCCCTCCCCAGCGCATCAACCATACAGCCGTAGTGCTCGATCTTCGCCTCCATCCCGTACTCCTCTGTCAACAGCCTAAAGTACCTCCTCGCCTCGTCCACTCTCAACGAATGGCTCGAGGCCGTCAGCACAGCGACGAAGCTCACCCCATCCGGCTGGAGACTACCACATTCGAGCTCACTAAACATATCAAACACTTCCTCGTAACATCCGTTCGTGGCCAAACCTAGCATCATCGAGTTCCAACACGAAAGCCCTTTCCTCGGAGCGTTTTCAAACGCTAATCGCGCGGAATCAACGTCCCCGCACTTGCAATACATGTCTACAATGGCAGTAGCCACAATCACATTCATCTCAAGTCCATTCCTTTCCATGTAGTCATGAATCCATCTCCCCTGCTCAAGAGCTCCCAATTTCCCACAAGCATTCAACATACTAACCAGAGTAAACTCATTAGGCCTAACTTTTTCACTTTGCATTTCATGGAAGAGATCAAATGCTTCAATCCATCTCCCATTTCTAACAAAGCCACTAATCATAGTGTTCCAAGATATCTCATTTCTCAATGGAATCTTGCAGAACAACCTCCATGATTCCTCAATCTCCCCACACCTCGCAAGCCCCATAATCATCGAGTTCCAAGCCACAACATCCCTCTCAAGACTTTCATCAAACACCTTCCACGCACTTTCAAGAAACCCCCAATTCGCATACATGTGAATGATTGAGTTCCGAATGAAGCGATCCGAATCCAAGCCTTCCTTCACGACCCTCCCGTGAAGCTGAGCCCCCTCTCCGACCCGCCCCATCCGAGCGTACGCCGTGAAAACGGAAGGGTAGGTGCGGCGCTCGGGGAGAGTCTCCGAGCAATCGAGCATCTCGAGGAAGAGTGAAATCGCAAAATTGGGGTCGGAGCTGCGGGAGAAGCCTCGGATTATTGTATTCCAGGTGAATTGATTGGGCTTTTCGATGCGGCGGAAGATGGAGAGCGCGTAGTGGAGGTCTCTGGCGGCGGAGAAGGCGAGGAGCCTGCTAGCGGCGATGGTGTCTCTGGCTAGGCCGGTTTTGATGAGGTGGGCGTGGATTTGTTTGAGGTCTGTGATCGTGCGGCAGGTGGTGTCGAGCATGGAGAGGTGAGGGTGATTTGAGATAAAGGTTGAGATAGAGGTTGAAGGTGGATTGAAGGAGCAGAAACATGCTGGCATTCGTCACTCTCTTTAGAGGAGTTTGTTAAATGAAACAGTAATTGCAGAAGAAGAAAGAAAAAGATGAATTGTGAGTGATATTGTTACCATGAAAGGATTGCTTGTGCTCTCTGTAAATGCTTGAGTTTTATCAATGGAGAAAAATGTAGTTGCAGAATTTGAGTAATGGATAAGGTTGTATGGGGGAGGATGGAGGAAGATAGCATTCAGTTTGTCAGTTTTCTGTTATCACCTCATTTTTTCTTACTTCAAAAATTACAAACGGTAAAATTTGTGTCAATTTTTTTGTACGGCCAATCGTTCTTCAAATCTGACCGATATAGCCACGGGCTAGCCTCTCTCTCTCTGCCACATCGTCAGCACTAAAATTTTAGTTACCATATCATCATTTTAAGCAAATAAATTGCTAGCCTAAATTTATATGCAATAAAAATAATTCAAAAACAACTACATTTACAGAATTAAATTTACGATAAATTATGGAATTAAATTTACGAGACATATTAATTTACGAGAATTAAACACAAAATTTACGAGACATATTAATTTACGGAATTAAATTTACCAACAACTGGACAAGCAATAGGCTAGCCACAGGCTAGCCACATCATCAGCACTATTAAAAAAACAACTAAATTTACGAAATTAAACACAACAGAATTAAATTTACAACACATATACGAAAAAATTCATAAATTTCATTTTTTTTTAAAGTACATTAATTAAAAAAAGTTACATAATTAAAAAAAAAAAACCGAGCTTCCACACACGAGCCCCCGCCGCACTCTACTCCTCACTAACTTTTTAAAAAAATACATTAAAAAATGCAATAATTTTATATAAATTAAAAAAAGGTACATCCTAAAAAAAATTACTTAATTAAAAAAAAATCATAAAAAAATACATTAAAAATGCAATAAAAAAATGCATAAAAAATACATTAAAAATGCAATAAATAAAAAAAATGCATAAAAAATACATTAAAAAAAATTGCAACCGGCTAGCCGAAATTGAGCCTACTATGGCGGCTAGCGCCCGCAAATCGGCTAGAGCTCACCGATCGGAAAGCCTAAATTGCCGCAATGAAGGCTAGCAAATCGGCCAGCGGTCGGCTAGCGCCCGCGATCGGCTAGTCTATCCGCTAACCTCTATTGTGGATGCCCTAATATTCGAATAGGATTGGTACTTGCACACTTCCAAAAATTTATAATTTTAAAACCACTTTTCCTAATAAATCTATTTATTTTCTCTTTCCAATAAGGCTAAACCAGTTTTTTTTAATTATTCCCTTTTATCTAGTAATGCTGAAATCGTATTTCTGTTATTTTTACTTTACTGATTTTTCAATAAAATTCATATTGTCTATGTATGTTGTTAGATACTCTCTTCGTTTCATAGTAATGGAGGCGTTTCTTTTCGGTACGGAGATTAAGAAAAATTGTGTTAGGTAAGTTAAGTAAATGGAGAATAAAGTGTAAAATGAAAAAGTTAGAGAGATGAAGAGAGAAAAAAGTAAGAGAGAGTAAAGTAGGTGTGAAAAATGTGTTAACTTTTACTAAAAATGAAAATGACCCTATTACTATGGAACGTATTAAAATGGCAAAATAACTCTATTAATATGGAACAGATGAAGTATTAATTATGGACTTGTGAGAAAATGCATTAATGCTTTTTAAAATCACAAAAAATAATTAAATGGGCCTGTAACTTTGTAAGGGCATTGGAGTAATGGGCTCGAATATACTAACATGAGGAGATTTTATTTACAATCAATATTCGATATTACGTCCTCCCTTCGTCCCCAAAGAGTATGAACATCTGATTCGGCATGAGTTTTAATGCTTAATTAGAAAAGTAAGAGAGATATAGAAAGAAAAAGTTTTATAGTGTTATTAGTAGAGAAAGGGTCCTCCCTATTTTATTAGGGAGAAATGAGTTTTCAAAATAAGAAAATTTATAATTTTCAGGAACAAACTAAAAAAGGAAATAGTGCATACTTTTTAGGGACGGAGAGAGTATTTTTTTTTTCTTTTACTATAAATTTACAGGATCCATGAGGAGTTTATATTTTTGTTTCCAGTTTTGCCCTTCCACATGAATATGTATCTGCAAATATTCCTTTCCTTTTAATCTCAGACCATACAGATCATAAATCCAACGGATAGGGATTGGTCTTAGTAAATATTAAAAAATCTAAAATGGGGATTGGTTACCCGATTTTTTGGGACCTGGATACTCAATTTAGATATCCAGGTACCCAAATTCAGTTTCGGATCGTATATCGGGTATCCGGAATTTTAGGATCGGGTATTCGTGAATGCCTGATTTGACAGGCCTACATGTAACGAACGTGATGATAAAAGGATGGCGGCGCATAAGATGACGAAGGAAATTAAATAGTGTAAACTATACAAAATTCCCAATAATTAAAAACTCGTTTATTTTATCACGTGAATTGGTAAACTATAAATTATTTTGTATACTATATGTATTACATAATTATGTGTTGAACCTACTTACATTAATTATGACATGAACAAGTAAAAATGCAAATGCAGGCAGATGGTTTATTTTCTTCTTTTGGGTCGCAAGTATAATCAAGTATATTTCGACCAAATGCTTGACCACAATTGCCTTGGCATTGATCATCACCTCCATCGCAATTTCCAACTTGTTTTGAACATGTGCAGATCCTTCCAATCCTTCCACTAACTGCAAGATTATACCAAATTTAATGACAAAGAAAGTAATTAAAAAAAATATCATGCAAAAAGAATAATTATAGCTATCGAAATATCGATCTAACAGTCAAAATTGCACGTTGATTATCTGACTTACACATCAATTACTCAATCGACGTGTAATTTTGGCAGTCATGCCTAGACCTGCCCAAGGTTTATCGAACCGGCGGTTAAAACCGAAACCGTAACTGCTGGTTACGGTTCCGAACCGAAACCGTGAGAATTTATCCGAACCGAAACCGTCGATTTTTGAATCGTGGTTCAGTTCAGGTTCAAAAAATTTCGAACCGAAACCGTGCCGGAACTGTCGGTTCCGGACGGTTTCAAACCGGAACCGCGAAAAACCACCGGAAAACCGTGAAATTAAACCGAAACCACAAAAAAACCGACGGTTCGGAACCGTGAGAAACCGTAGAAAACCTCCGGAGAATTGCCGGTTCGGAACCGAAACCGAAACCGGCGGTTTTGGAACCGTAACCGCCCATATTCTGTTTGCCGGAAATTTTTTATGACAATGTATTCACAAAAATAAAATACTAATAGGTATTAGAATAATTTCATAAACGAAAATATTTTCGAATAAACAGCTCAAACGATAGGACAACTTAGACCACTTCACCAACAAAGTCCGGGAAAGAAATATCTTAAAATAGCAGTACTACTTTAATTATGTAAGGGAATAAAATTAAAATGTACTTTTATTATTTAAGCATGGAGTAAGAAGGAACCTGATGATAAAAGGATGGCAAATAACAAGATGAAGAATTTTGAAGAGGTGGCCATTTTCTTTTGTGTATGTTTAATGTTGGACTGTTTGGTTTATATAGAGGAAAAGTGTAACGTTTAATTAATCAGTTAAATAAATGCAGAAAAGATTGTCTATTAATTACGAATTTACGATCAAACGTTTTTTTAGATCGGTGTTTAATTCTTTCCGTTTAATTCTTCTAATTAATTTATAGTAAGTGTCTTTTTTTGTAGGAGTGAGCAAAACACTCCGATCGAAAAAAAAAACATCCAATCCAAAATTTTAAATTAATTTTTTTTAATATCGGTTTGGATAAAGTGTAAATTTTTGATAAAATTCAGTTTTGTAGTTCGGGTAATATTATAAAATAATATAGACAGAAACATTTTCAAATTTGAATATTATAAATAATAAGTATAATGACTAAAAATGAATATTGATAAATTTAAATATTAAAATTAGTAGTAATATTTTATTTTGCAAAATGTAATTATTTATTAAAATATAGAATTTATAAGTTTTTATATAGAAAGATATTACTTAATTCTTATAAAAAAGCTATTGTTCTATTTTAGATAAAGTATATAATTTTTAAGCTTGAAATTGAATATGATATAATATTAAATACTCTCTCCGTCCATAAAAGATAGGACACATTGAGAATGACACGGGTTTTAATGTGTAATTGGTAAAGTAAGAGAGAAGAAAAAAAGTAGGAGAGAAGTGGTGTTACTGGAATGTGAGATCTATATAATTAATAAGAGAGTAAGAAAAAAAGTAAGAGAGAAGTTGTTGAAAACTTTCTTTTTCAAGATGTGCTCTATTTTTCGTGGACAACCAAAAATGGCAAATGTGCTATATTTTTCGTGGACGGAGGGAGTAATATTGAAGGAGGGAGTAATATTGAAAGATTTTGGTATTTCCATTCGGATCGACTTTTATATTTTGGTTGGATTTTCAGGTATGGAATCATTAGGTTTGATTTTCACAATCCAAAATTACATCTACTTATTTATATATCAATCACAACAATAAAAAAATAATCAAACATATTTTTTAATGTTATTAAAGACGCTAACTTGTGTGTTTAACTTTACCACCATCGTTCGTCATTTTTAAAGTTAAAGAAAATAAATTTGTGGCATAATATATATTCCACTTAATTCTTCACAACTTTTCAATTTTTTTACGTTGTCATAAGCAGGGGTGGATCTAGCTATATGCTAGAAGGGGCATTTGCCCCTCTCCAATTACCCCACTTTTATATAAAATATGTATTATAAAATTTATTTGTTCTATTTTTTAATTAAATGCCCCTGCTGGAACTCTTCAATTTTTACTCATGTAATATTTTGCTCCCGTCGGTATAAATTTCTGACTCCGCCCCTGCCTATGTGTTTAGATGATAAACTGGAAATCCACGTTTAGTGTTTTTTTCACATAATTGTGCTTTTAGACCACCTCCAACCATACACCAAATCCTATTTGGTGTAAAAATATGCTCCAACCATACTTCATACCCATACCCATTTTTGGATTTTTTAATCAAACAACACCAAATTTGAAGTGAACACCAAAATTGAGTATCTACTGCAAAAAAATTTTAAATATTGCATAATAGTCCTTATTATTAATTTGATAGTTGAATCAGCCGGCGGCCAATTTGTATACTGTCAATTTGTGTACTAGTACTAGTACTTGATAGTTGATTCAAACTATCAGCATCATAATTTAGACACAATTTGTTCATGGAATTTACATATATTTTTCTAATAAAAATAATTAAATAGAAATTATCAACCTGACCATATTATAATAAATTATATTTTTTTACAAATAATAACTAATAAATTTACTAAATAGGAATGAATATTGCTAAAAAAATCTTGTTATTATTTCAAGAGTATATGACCCGATATGACGCAATAAGAAATAAAAGTGCTCATCTGGAATTTCAAAATGCGCTAGTTGATCATTTGTGGGAACAATACACAAATTTCGAGTCTTGAATTTTAGCTATTTTTATGTTTATCGTGATATGTTTTATGTAATTGCGATATATTTAAATGAGTTTCAATTTATATTTGAATTTTATTATTGCAAGTTTAGTGTATTTAATTTTAAAAGTAGTGTAATTTTTTTTAATATAAAGTATATTTAATATATAAATATATTAATAAAAAAAATTGTATAATTATTTAAGTTACATAAATTATTGATAAAATATTGTGGGACTAATATGTAATTTAAGTAAACATGTAGGTATAATTGAAAAGGTATAAAAAGAATATAAATATGGAATATTCTTTTGGGTTTGAGTTTAGAGTAAATGATTGAAGTAAAACTATTTTTTGGTGTGACCCAAACTCAAAAATGGGTTTGAGTTTGGTGTAAATGATTGGAGATGGTTTTAGAGGGTTAAAGAAAAAAAATTTCTCTAAACACCCATGCATTTTACAGTTTTTTTTTTTTGTTATTAGATCATTAAGAGCTATTAAATCAATGTTATTTAATTTTCTTACTTTTGAATTTATTTAGTTCTAGTGATGAACAAACAAAGGAATGAGATCCAAATACTCAATTTTAGATTTTAAAGGGCTCTTTTTGATACATTCTTTTGTTATTTATTGCAATATTATTTTTATTTCGCTACAGTCAATAGCCCACTTTGTTTCAACTTTAAAAAAAGCAATATGAATGAGTAAATTATAGTAAAGTGAGACGAGGAAAATGAAATACTATAAAGCAAGCCTAAGTAGACTTTAAATATTAAATATACCTGGGGCAAACTGATCGTATAATTTAGTTATCTTTTGCTAATTTATCTTCTCTTTTTCTCGAAAAAATTAAAATTCTACTATCCTATATGCACAAACAACTATACTATAAATAATATTAAACGAGAAGGTTCATGTTTTATGTTCACTTCTAAACGAATAAAACATACAAAAATTAGTAAATTAATGACACGAAATGAGATCCACACACACATATATTGACTTTATTGCAATTATAATTGGATGAAGCCATACGTGACAATATGTTGTCACGAACTACTAAATTTTTACTTTGCTATAGATGAGTAAAATAAATCATAAAAAGGAAAAATCAGACAAAGAATCAAGAGAAGTACTTATGATAATTTAATCAAACTATATTTTTGCAAAATCATAATAGGATTTCTCACCATTTAGCTAATTACCATTTAATATCCATTGTTTCATTTTCTGTTTAATAATAAAATGTCTTGCAAAAATTTCTAGCAATGACAATTATTCATTCATCGTGTAATTTCGATATTCTAATTATAGGATTTTTTTTACAAGATAATTTATTTCAAAAATATAAAATGATACTCCCTCCGTCCCATTGAAGATGATCCACTTTCCTTTTTAGTTTGTCTCAACTAAGATGACCCATTACTTAAAATGGAAACACATTTATCTCTATTTTATTTTCTCTCTCTTACTACTCTCTCCTCTCAACACACCAAATAAATTTGCATAAAATCCTGTGCCGCCCTAGAAAGGGGTCATCTTCCTTGGAACGGACTGTATGTGGCACAAATTTAAAAATGTTTAACTGATAGGACAAAATCGACCATTTAACTCAAATTTGAGAAAGATGATCAAGTAGGTCAAGTAGCAGATGAAAGAACAGTAGATGTAATTAATTGGCTCCTAGGTAGCAAAATTAGTCCCCTACAAGAGTGAAGTGATAGTAAAAGTTTAGTTTGTTATACATATAAAAAGCCATTATCATTAGTGCTGCAAACCCCACCACTCTTTCCCCTCCTTCCACTCTGTCTCTCTCTAGACATGATTGTATAATTGTATTTATATATGGTAATAGAGTACTTTTTTTCAAAGAGTAATGATTCTTGTTTGGTTGGGCATGTTTAATTTATGAAAACCAAAGTGAGAGTGAAAGGAAAAAACATTTGGCAAGAATGGGAAGAAGAAGAGTAACCATTCACTGCTTCACATTCATTCACATGGCTGCTCTTCTGCTGCTCTCTTCAGGTGATTGCTTTTCAACTCTTAATTTTCTCTATTTTCTTCATCTTGGTTTCTTTATTAATTTAAGGCCACCTATTTCACCAACAATATACATTTTTTTCTTAATTCTTATGATTTTTTTGTAATTGAAATCTATTTATCAATAATTGTTGGGGTTAGAAGGCAGTTTTCTGTCACAAACTCAGTTCAGTTCAAATTGATTAGATTTTGATATTGTGATGATAAAAAAAATCACTGTATAATCAGTTTCCTCACTTGATAATTAGCACATGCAAATTAGTCCTACAAAATTTTGAGTTTAGTGAATTGTTGTCATGTTTTTTTTGTTTTTGTTGGAATGCCATCATTCAATTTGAGATATTTGTTTCTAAAGTATAGTACTCTCTTTGTCCATTTATAGTATTCATTAATCGTAACTGAATATGACACGAGTTTTAATAAAAAGCTGAGAGAGAGTGAATAATTGTGCGATTATAAAGATAGCATTAGCCATAATTAAAACTATACTTATAATCCGGCTAATGAAAAGACGGTGTGAGACTTAGCATGGAATCAATAGTAAAAAAAGTGAGTCGAGAATGAGTCGCACCATAAAATATGACTTTTTTTTTATGTATGGGTGAAATACATTGGAAGTTTGTAACACTATATCCTATTTAACATACCAATTCAAACTTGTGAGTACTAATTAAATACTTGTAGTTCATGAATTATGTTATGGTTTATCAGGTTCAAGCTCCAAATTACCAGATCACATCAAACTTCAAGAATCATTCAAAATCTCCACTAAACAAATGGACATAACAACCCCAATCACAACAGTTCCAACTGCAAACAACCCTTTCCCAACAATAACAACAAATCCAATCCTAAATCCAACTGATTTAACCCCCACCACAATGAACCCTAACAATCCACAAATGACCACAAACTCACCCACTCCCTCGGGCCGGAGCTGGTGCATCGCCACCTCCTCCGTCTCCCAAGCCGCGCTGCAGCTAGCCCTCGACTACGCCTGTGGCCATGGGGGAGCCGACTGCTCCCCCATCCAGCAAGGCAGGGGGTGTTACACCCCCAACACGCTTCGCCACCACGCCTCCTTCGCCTTTAACTCCTACTACCAAAGGAATCCCATCCCTACTAGCTGCAACTTTGGTGGCGCCGCTGTCACCACCAGCACTGATCCAAGTAAGACAACATACATATATAGAAGTTGCATTCATTCACTTGCAATTTTATTTGATGAGTGTTGGTTAATTTGTGCAGGTTATGATACATGCAAATTTCCATCAATTAGGTGAATGTTACCTTAATAATAATAGTACTATATAACTTGTGACATTTGAATTTTATTGATCAATCAATGGCTTGATTTTGCAGCACAAGTTCATCTATGTTGAATATAACTAACTCAAGTGGATCTAGAGTTTTTGGAGGCGGTCGGCCGGTCGCTCCGGCTAGTTCAGCAGCTGCTAGACAGAGTTGCATCCCCTGTTTTCACTACATAGTAGCCTATTTGATTGCTATAATATTAGGTTTATTATGATGGATTTGATTAAATATTTGAGATATGGGAGCCTTTTTGTATGATAATTGAAGTTTGCCTTTAATTTGGTTAATTTGAGGTAGGGCTTGATGTCAACTGGTGCTTATTTTTTGGATCATTTGACATCTCATATCCGGCTCGAATGTTAGATTTACGGGGCTATCTACAATCTCATTCATTGAAGCGTAACATATTGGTAAATAAACATATATATAAAGGTCGCGTCACAAAGAACTGAATCAGACCTTTGACCTCGGGCATTAACCACTCTACCAATTGGCCAACACACGCACACCAATGAGAATCTTGGTGTGTGTAGATGAACTTTGACAGATAACTGACTTAACTAGAAACAAGAATCAGTCTAAAACATATGAATCCCATTTTGATAGAGGTGAGGTGAGGGTGCAACATCAATCAACATTGCAAATTAGATACATCAAGCTAATTCGGGTAAGTTCTTATTTGTTTGTTTGTTGTTTTTTTTTTAGTTTGATAATTAGTCTATTCTTGTTAGGCCTTACATAGAAAAAATTATAAGTAATTCTAAAATGTGAGGAATGATAACGTTACATTCACGACAAAATTTAATTTATCTGCAATGGATTTTGTTGTACTCTGATACACGTGTGAACTTACTTGAAATTTATATTTATCCTTATTCATTGCTTCATTTATATCCACAAATATTAAATAAAATTGTTTTATTCAGAAACCTTTTAGGAATTAGGATAATCCAAATAGAAAAAGTGCATTATCATCTGGATCCTTCCAAAAAGAAATTGCAGTGAATAAATCTGATGAGCTTTGAAAATGAATAGTACTTGTAGATTATTGATGCGATAGACAAAATAATACTCCTTCGTCTTACTAAAGATGACACGTTTTTCTTTTTAGCTTGTCCCAAATAAGATAATACATTTCCTTTTTTTAGAAACTTTCTCTCTCCAATTAATACATCCAACCACTTTTTTTCACTCTTATTTAAATATCCATCTTTTATTCTCTCTCTATTTTAATACTTATATCCACATTTTCTCTCTCCAATTAAACTCATTGACTCATACTCCCCCCGTCCGCGAATAGGAGTCCTGTTTTTCCATTTTAGTCTGTCCACGAATAGGAGTCCCGGTTCAATTTTACCATAAATGGTAATAGGGTATCCACCTTCCATAACTCATTTAACTCACATTTCATTTGAAACTAATATATATGAGTGGGACCCTTATTCCACTAATTTTTTTCCACCCACTTTTCTTAACCTTTCTTAAAACCCGTGCCGCCCTTGAATGAGACGGAGGGATTAACTCCTAAAATCCCGTGCCGATCAAGATATGTGTGACGTGTCATCTTAGCCAGGACGAATGGAGTATTTCATACCCTGAAGTATGTAATACTACCTCCGCCCCCAAATTTTGACATACTTTGATCCGGCACGGGTTTTAAGAAATATAATGGAAAGTGAGTTAAAAAGTTGGTGGGATGTGGGTCCTACTTTAAAAGTACTCCCTCCGTCCCATTTAAAATGAAACATTTGAAAATCGACACGAGATTTTATGTAGTGTTGTTTTGTGAGTTAATGAAGAGAGAGTAAAGTAAGAGAGATGCAAAAGTAGAGATAGAGTTATTTCCATTTTAGGAAACGTTTCATTTTTAATGGGATAGCCAAAAAAGGAAAACGTTTCATTTTTAATGGGGCAGGAGGAGTATTAGTTTTATACTCCCTCCTTTTCTTCATAGTTGAGGTGGAACTTTTGGGCACGGAGTCTAAGAAAAGGATGTTGTGTGTGTTAAATAAATAGATAAAAAAGTAAGAGAGAGGAAAATGTAGAGAGAATAAAGTATGAAGTGAATAAAGTAGAGAGAATAAAGTAAGAGAGAGAGTAAAGTAAGAAAGAGAAAAAAGTTATCATATATGGAAATGACTCAACTATGAAGAAACTTACTGAAATGGAAAAATGACTCAACTATGAACAAACGGAGGGAGTAATAAAATATGAGTAGGAATGAGTTAGTGGAATATGTGGTCCACTACGAAAATTGGTAAAATTAAAGTGTGTTAAATTTTCAGGAACGAACCAAAATGATAAACTGTGTCAAAATTTGGGGATGGGGGTAGCATTATTTTATTAACCACGTTACTCTTGGATAAAACTTTCATATAAAAATTAAAACACATGTTCCAAAATTACTTATCATAAATTTGACAACTAATGAGTGCCAAGTTGTCCATAGACACAATTATAACGTGTCACATGTCACTCCCCACACCCTAGTGCTTTATTGATTGTGACACTAATTGCCCATTTTATTTAAATATTCTCATAATAATTTCCCACTTTTATCTCAAATTCAATTCTCCACACATGGACGACGAGCTCGAGCGGCGCCGCCTCCTCCACCATCCACTTCTCTCCCCCTCCGCCACCGCCACCGCAGCCTCCTCACCTCTCGACGATGACGACGACAACAACATCAATCTCATCTCCTCAAATTCCGCCATATTTTCCCGCCTTTTTCTGGTGGCGATCATCGCCGCCGTCTCCGTTTGGGCGAATTTCGAAGCCTCCAGAGGCTTCGCGATAACCGCAGCCAGCGAATCGTCCGACGCATTCCTCGCGAGCAGATTCAGGCTCTTCTACGTCTCCAACGACGGAGCCGCGCGCGCGGCGATCAAGGCGAGCGACGCGATCGAGAAGCTCCTCTTCTCCGATTCCGACGCCGCCAAAAAGCCGATCAGGAGCATCGAGATCAAATTAGTCGATCGGAACTTCACCGGTAACGTCGCCGCAGCCGAATTGGCCGGCGATCGGGACCGATTCGCGATCCGCGTGAGCTCCTCGGTCATGAGAGGCGCGGATTTCGATCGCGAAATGGCTCGGGCGATCAGGCGCGGCGTGGCGCGCGTCTGGCTGTGGGACGGCGGAGGCCACGCGCCGAGGAGCGTGGTGAGCGGCATTGTTGAATATTTGGTCGATCCGGCGATTGGCGACGCGGCGGAGGCGTTCGAGGCCTCCGCCGCGTGTTTCGACGCCGGAAATCCTAGATCGGTGGCGGATCTGCTTCGGCGCAGGCCTGGATCGGTCGGGAGGTTGAACCGAGCTATGAAGGAAGGGTGGAGCGATGAGAAATTGGGCGGCGCGTTGGGTTTGCCGGCTGAGAGACTGTGTGCCACTTCCGTTTACGAGCCGTTAAGGTACAAATCCTCCAGCGTGTAGTACCACAGACTGTCTATCCACTTGCATTTTATGATTGGAGGGTGAAGATGAAATCGGACGGCTGAGAGTTTAAATTGGGATCTAATATTATTGTTAATTATTTTATTTATTATGGCAAGGGCTTATGGAATCTTGTGGATAAATGCAAGGATACGAGTATCAGGCCATTCTATTTAATTATTAATTGTGTTAATTATTTTACTTGTAACATATTGACTCTATTAATTAAGTACAAGTAGTAGTAGTAGTTGAATTGTATAGAGGTATGAATTACACGTAATTGATTGTGTGACATCAGTGTATCATACGTACATTTTTTTGAGGATAAAAGTTCTAAGAGCATCTCCATCGGCGGACGTCCCAATCGGACGTCGCGGAAGTCCGACCGAACGTCTGCCATTATGAAGGAAAAGGTCGGATACGGACATCCCGTGAGGACGTCGGATATCCGCTCGACGTCCGACCGGACGTCCGCCATTGTGGCGTTAGTCGGACGTCCGAGTTAAAATTCAATTTTTTTAAAAAACTCTATAAATACGGCTCGTTGAATTCCGTAAATTGAATAATTGTGAATTTAATTGTGGGAAATCTTAGTGGAAGTCCTAGTGGGAAGTCCTAGTGATGTGGCAGTGGAATGGGAAAGTCCTAGTGATGACGTGGCAGAAAGTTTTTGTGGGAAATCCTAGTGGGAAGTTCGCCACCGGAGATGCTCTAACAATCATTTTTAAGGCATAATTCAAAACTCTTTTGTTCTAAATTTGTCTCACGAGAATATGCACTTTTTTTTATTCTGTTTAATAAGAGTCTTCATTTTCTATTCTTTCTAATAAGATTGACTCATTCTCTACTAATAATATTTTAATTACTTTCTCTACATCTATCTTACTTTACTAATTCTGCATTAAAATATGTGTTCAACCATTAACAATATTTTAGTTATTTTTTTACATCTCTCTTACTTTATTAATGGTACATTAAAATTCATATTCAACCAAAAATAGACACTTTTATGGCGAGAAATGAATATTATCTAAGCCATAAGTCAATTATAATCATTTACTAACTAAACAGAGCATCGTAGCAATCGCTATCCTTAGCAATAAATCAGATCGCATATCTGTCAAAACATTCATAATCATTTAGCTATAAGCGATAGCATTCTTCACTTAGTCAACTTTTTAATAAAAATATTTATTGTTCTATCATCCATTATCATTTACTCCCTCCGTCCCAAATTATTCGTCCCAGTATTTCATTTCGGTCCGTTCCACATAATTTGTCGCACTTCACTTTTACCATTTTTGGTAGTGGACCTCATATTCCACTAACTTATTCCTACTCACATTTTATTATAAATCTAATACTTTAAAAGTAGGATCCACGTTCCACCAACTTTTTCAACCTACTCTCCATTAGATTTCTTAAAACCCGTGCCGGATTAAAGTGTCCCAAATTATCAGGAACAGAGGGAGTATTTCTTTTTTGTTTACAAAATTCGATCATATGTAGAAGAGAGAAAAAAAAGTTCACACGTATATATATGTGAACCATGCGTGATGATATAACAAGAAAATGTACAGATAATTTGAAAGATATACTCTCTCCGTCCCATTTTAGGAGTCCCGATTTACTATTTTTGGGTGTCCCATTTTAGGAGTCCCGGTTGAAACTTATAACTAAGTGGAGTGGCTTGCCAAAATTAACAACTTTTGTTTCAATTTAATCTTTTTAGCATATATAATTAATTTTTTATGCCAAATTATTTTCCATGAGAACTCTCAATCTCTAGTTTTGATGCTTGACACATATGTTTGATTATTCTTTTTTGAACACTTAAATTGAATCAGATCGAACATTTTTTTAGAGAGAGATGGATATATGGACATGGTTTTGAACTTTTGATGAGGGTTCGCCCATGTTTTTGTACCTAACTTGATATATTGGTTGACCCACTAAATAAATGTAACTCACTCATTGTGGGAAAAAAGTATTTATTAATTTAATGAATAAAATAATAAATTCAAATTAAATTTGATTTATATATAGCACATTCTCATATATTTTGAGAAACGATGTTTTATAAAAACTCATAACTCGTAAGTCATAACAAAATAATACACACAATTTAATCGTGTGTGTAATTGTGTGTATTAATTTAATCGTAAGTACTTAACTAAATTAATACACACACTGGCTGCCTCTTCAGCCCCACATTAATGTTATGTTGACTTTTTCCATTTCATATTTCTGTCATTAATTCCATAATCATCGCTTCACAGTAAATCATCTTGAAAATTAGACCCACTTTTTACATCCACATGAAACCGTGTGCATGATCATTTACTTCTTAGGTTTGACTCGATTATATAGCTTTTTCCTACCACCTCTGTCCCTCAAATTTTGATACACTTTGACCCGACCCAGGTTTTAATCCTCCAAATTTTGACACACTTTGACCCGACACAGGTTTTAAGAAATGTAATGAAAAGTGAATCGAAAAAGTTGGTGGGATGTAAGTCCTACTTTTAAAGTATTAGTTTTATAATAAAATGTGAGTATGAATGAGTTAGTGGAATATGAGTTCCACTACCAAAAATGGTAAAAAGTGAAGTGTGTTAAATTTTTAGGGACGGACCGAAATAGTAAACTGTGTCAAAATTTGAGAGACGGAGGTGGTATAAAATTATTTGTCGCGGCATTAAAAGTCAACAAAAAACCAAAAAAAAAAATTATTTTTATGTCACACCAAAATGTTCAGATCGTTTAAATGTAGTACATACATACTACTCCATTATTATTGACATCTCAAAGACGATGATTTGAGTAGGTACTGTCAATTGTGATGAAGATTTCAAATAGTATGAAAATTTGGACGAAGTTATTAACTCAAATTTCGAGTATATATATCATGATTTTTCCTATCAGATTAAGTTACTAAATTTATCATAAGGGGTGTGATCAGTTGTTAACTCACATCAACACAGTGTATTATAAATGTCAACACGATAACATTAAAATATCAACATATAATTTTGTTGACATTTCAATATACTGTACATGTTGATATTTTAATGTTATCATGTTGATATTTATAATACACTGTATTGATGAGTTAGCAGAGTTAGCAACTTAAAAGGTTTAGCAATATAACACACCTCTTATAATACACATCCTCTTCTCCGGCACGACGCCGTCGTTTCCGGCCAGCATCAAATACTGGCAATAGTTGAATTGGGATCTAATATTATTGTTAATTACTTTATTTATTATGGCAAGGACTTAAGTAATCTTGTGAATAAATGCAAGGATACGAGTATCAGGCCATCATTCTATTTAATTATTAATTCTGTTAGTTATTTTACTTGTAAGTTGAAGTAACATATTGGCTCTTTATATTACAAGTAGTAGGAGTAGTTGAATTGTATAGAGGTATCGAATTACACGTAATTGAATGTGTGACATCAGTAAGATATTCTTTTTAAGAAATTGTTAGCGTGAGGATAAAAATTCTAGCAAGGCATAACTCAAAACTCATTTCAAATTCTATAAGATAGACTCATTTTCCATTAATAATATTTTAATTTATTTTTTATTTTTATCTTATTTTACTAATTATTCAATTACTAGCAATATTTTAATTGTTTTTTTTACTCTTCTCTCATTTTATTAATTGTAGATTAAAATCCATGTTCAACAAAAATTGAGTGGAACTAATGAGTAATTATTCAATTACTAGCAATATTCTAATTTTAGAAACTACTATTTTCTTTCTATTGAGGTGAAACTCATTCTCCATTAACAATACTTTAATTACTTTTTTTCTCTACTTCTCTCTTACTTTATCAATTTTGCATTGAAACTCGTGTCATCCCTAAAGTGCTTATTCTTTGGAGGAGGGGGTATTTTATAGTAACAAGTCAATTATAATCATTTACTACTAAACAGAGCATCATAGCACTACAAAAAAGACGCAAATTACCAACGGAAATATCCGTGGGTTTTAGCAATTTATCCGTTGGTAATCAGTGTTACCAATGGATTACCAACGGATATAAGCCATGAGTAAAATGAACGACGCTAATATTTTTACCCAGGAATTAAGACGTCGGTAAAATTCCCGACGGTAAATCCCTTGGTAATTTTTTATTAGGGTTTAGGTTACTTACCAACGGAATTTTATCCGTTGGTAATTCTTGAACTTTATTTACAGATTGGCAACGGCTTTTGTCCGTTGGTAAGCTTCCAGAACCCGTATTTGACCATTTTATTGTTTTTATACGCACCTGTACACAATCATGTTTCTAGCTACATTAAAGCAATAACCAATCAATAATGACCAACAAAATGAGAATCATAATAGATAAACCTCAAAAGTAATACAACCAACGTACGAAGCAAAAAGAAACATAAATTATCGAGTTTTGAAATTAGTTCGTGAGACATCGACTCTATGCTGATTCATCCTCATAATTGTCCCGAGTGTGACTCGATGTTGGGGTTGCTTGGACGTCATAAACTACTTCATCATCTCTTCCATCTCCCATCACAGGAAAGCCTATCCCTGCAATCATGAAAACTGAATTTCTTTCACAAAATTAGATCTTTTCTTGATTGATGTGATGATGAATGTAAAAATGTTAAGTGGGCACCGAGAATGGCCAGAAAAATTAGGAGACACACTGCAAATATAGATTGATTATATACAATCATTAGTTAGGTTGTTATGAACACAATTATAGTAGTATGTTGTTAGAATTCATACTAATGAGCAGGTCCTACTGATATGCGATTGAAGAGTTGCTCTGCATTTTCAAGAATCCAGAGCGTTAAATATATTAAACTTTGTATCTTAATTAACATTCTAAACAAGATTAGCTAGCTTTGTTACCCCATCTTGTAGATCTCACGGGAAATTATATCGACGAACAAGTGGAGCAGCTATGCACGCAGAGCTCTCCGATGGAGCGGTGGGAGGAGTGGCAGAAGGAAGAAATGTTCCGGCAAGATTTCCATCCCATCCGTCCATTTCTAATATTAAAGCTGATGAGTTATCTGAAAATTTTTTATCCTTTGTATATGTTCTTTTTTGTATACTTTTCCTCTTTCGCATTTATGTATTTTTTTAGTATTCTAGAATTTTGTTCATAGGGATCGATAATTTTTTTTACATGCTAGTGCACAATAAAATAGTTCAGCATAACGGAGATGACTACCTACAGTATAATAACTGAGAAATTAAGTATTTGAAGATAAATCTCTTAGCAAAATGGCCATGTACAGATTCTGTAATTTCTCTTCATTAGCAAAAGGGCAGAAGCTTCACTTCCGGTTGCTTGTTCCGACTCGGGGTTTGCCCTTGACCTCGGCATCCTGCAACGACAGATACAACGTTCAATATTACAAGCACTGAACTCGTGAGATGAGAGAAAGCAGAAGCCAAAACGTAATTTCAAAAGTATGAAAACTGCACCTGGGGCTGGTGTAGGTAAATATTGGTCTTTGCTGTTGATGGGTTGTGATTTTCAGCACCTTTGCTCCAGTCATAACAAACCTTCATTTCACAAAGTAGAGAGGCGTATAAGAGCGCAAACGAAAAGGGTATTGCATCAGTGAAAGAGAGGAAAAAGATACTGAGATCAGAGAAAGGGGCTGACTCAAAGTTTTCAAGTCGAATGCCTAAAAACTGCCAAGACCCAGAAACAGTGAAGGAATTTGGATATGATAGCATCACTAGTTCTTTTGAGAAAATAATTTCATTACGGTAACCTTCATCTATACAAAAATTTGAATATAGGACACTACCCAAGGCATCTTCGAAAAATATGGCCATATAACTTTGCTGTTATTATACCAGAAAGAATGAGAAATTAAATGTTACTACTAAGTAAGATACATGGAACCAATTCTTTATTCATTGTTAATAAATTCAATAAGACACAGACAACAGTAAAAGATCTTTTAGAGTGCTATTCTGCTTATCAATGCAAGTATATTCATGGATAGAGTCAAGATGTAATTAAAAAAGCAGGCAAGGCATACCGAATACGCATATATAGACCCATCTTGGTTGAAAGCACTGGCAGTTATCGGCTGACTGCACCTCAGCATAGCCTAGATAATTAACAAAATAATTAATGGTATCCAGATAGATCTTTATTAGACACTATAGACAAAATGATAACTGAAGCAGAATTGGTTAAACCTTAAGCCTCTGTTTGCTATCTTTGTCCCAAAAGTTAAAGGCGCCATCAGATCCAGCAGTGGCAAATGTCTGGTGCACCTGTAGAGTGGCCAAAAGCAGAACCCGTTAAGAAATGTAACTCTAGATAAGAGAGACATCAGAACTACCTTCTAACTAAGACATTATAGAGAGCCGAACAGCAAAGAAAGTCAAGAGTTTACGAGGTGGACAAGATAAACCATTTGTAGCTATTGTCTGCAATTGGCTGATAGAAAAAACTAAGGGGATTCTGTTAAGTGTCAGGAACACATAATCATTATCCTATCATACTCATTATAGTTAAACTTCTACATTATCTAGCAAAAGAACTTGCTTCCACATGGTGACTGGCAACAATTAATAAATTGGCCGAAATAGTGAAGTCATGCAAATATTCAAATTTTGGGTTGTTATGGCCCGAGAGTACAGACAAATATTGAACATTATTTTAGCTAATTGTCACTGATGATACTAGAAACAGCATCACTGCAACCCAAATCTTCAAGTGATGAGTCAATGGGCCTCATGTTTCCATTTTAACTAGACCTCATTGGCAATTGACAGACAGCTCGATTCCAGAGTCCTCAAGAGGCAGCATTATTTGCTTAGCAATGACACCAAGATAAAATCCATGACTCCAGCCAGGTTACTATCCTCTAGAAGAAAATACTTAAGATGTGGTTGCAAAAATGAAAAATCACAGTTCTTGTCACGAATGACTCTATTTTGTATCATTTTGATGACTATTTGAATAATCATACAGGATAAAAGATGCATGCCCGGTATCCGCTTCACACAATAGACTACAGGCAATGGCTGATGAAAGTCCCAGTATGGTTTTATTTTACTGATAAGTTAAAAGGTGGTCATACAGGTGAGCTATATACTCAGAAGAAAATTGTCGTGCCACCAATAGTTGGACAACTTAGAAACAATTCATTCATGCAATTGTAAGACAGAAGCCAAAGCCACGAAGAAGCATAAGAAGGCAACACAAAGGGAAATGGAATAACACTGTTTAATGGACATTTAAGTACAATAGCTTACAGGATGAAAATTCAGTGAGTTGACAGAGTAAATGTCATTGCCATCTCTGTGACATTTAAAAGTAAAGTTTTTACTTGCTTGTGCCTCATCAAGGTGGTGTACCCCAACTCTGCCTTCAATTGAGCCAACCTGCAACAGAAATCAAAATTTTAGCTGATTTATTGTGAGGCGGGAGCAAATTAAACAGTGTGAAACTGAAGGTCCGCAATATCAAGATTGAAATACCAATGGGGCAGGATGGATTCAAGTGCAAATGGAAATATAACTGAATTCATTCGACTACAAAAAACACTATAATTTGTTGGGGATGGTTTCATCCAAGCTCTAAGACAGCTGGATGCAGCCAACCAAAATTTATATAAAATGGGACAAAAGCCCCAGCAGAAAGTCTCAATTCATGTAACCTTATTGGTGGTATGTTAACAAGTTCCGCCTAAGGTAGCTATGTGAGAGCTAGTAAATAGATACTTAGGTAAATAGTAATTATTTTCATAAGAAATTTCAAGAAATGGAAACTTACTAAGAAGCCTTGCTGATCTGGGAATGCAGCTAAACACCTAGTCTGGTACTTCAATGGTGACATGACTCTCTTGAACTCTGTCTGCCATATCCAAAAAACAGTTCAACATATATGCAGAATTCATTGCCTCACAAATATCATAGAAAAAACTTATAATAAATCTGAATGAATGATAGATAAAGCTCATGAAAAAGGGGCAGTGGGGCACATAGTTTTCCGATTAAGAAGTTTTACATTCTATTAACCATCTTGATGAATACTGTATAGCTGATTGAATTAAGCATAACAAGAGGAAGAAGAGAGAAAGAGGATGATTCTGTTGAATAATACCACTTGACACAATTTAAGAGCTTCACTTTGGTATGATCACTGATCACAGAACTTTTCCAGTTGCATAGTTTTTTAGAACTTAAAAGTTTATTTAACCCTTGCTAAATGGGAAATCAGAAGTTTAAAACTGAGTCCATAGACTCCATCCAGAAATAAAACCATATCTAAAACCAGGTGTTCATTTAGGTTGATGTTTTTCAAAAAGAAAATTAACAGATGGCAATTGGGTGAGTTAAACCTTCATCTCACAAAGCAGATACAAGTGAAAGTAGCATAGAAGCATACCTGAGGGTTCTGTAGGTTGAAAATGACAAGATTCCTATCCGCAGTGCCAACAACCATAAGGGGATGTTTAACAGTAAGCGCATAGCACCGCTCAGGAAGCTGCTGCACCCAAGTTGGATTCTGCTGTCTCAGATCCCAATACCTGAAAATAAGTTGCACCTTATTAAATACAATGAATGCATCCTGTTTGCTGCAAATCTGGTCCTACTTCAAGAATTAGACTCATCACCAAACATGCATGGAGGGAACATCTTCAAACATGTAAAATAGAATATCTTATGATTACAATATTATATGCTGACATGCCTTTTAATAGTTTAATGTTTCTAGCTTACACACAAAGTACTAAGACACCAATGAATTACCTAAGTGTCTTATCCCAGCTTCCTGTGACTAAAAGACTCATTTCTGGGATCCAAGCAAGATCTTTAACAGGAGCATCGTGCATGGCCACAGTTACAGGTTGTCCACCGGATAGTAATGGCCACATCTTGACTTGTTTGTCACAACCACCAGAAAATACAGTTGTTCCATCATCCTTCCAAGCTGAGCAGAGAACCTGCAAAAATTACAAAGTAAATAACGAGGATCAGAACACAACAGCCAGAGTATGGTATATGAGAAACACTTTAACGATATATACCGGTTGTTCATGTGATATCGAAGCCTTAGGAACAGTGGTGATAGTGGTTCCTTGTTTCTGCACCTCCCAACATCGTACCTAAGAAAAAAACAGGCATATAATGTACCAGCTTGCTCGTCCGCAACAAAAAGAGAAAGAACTAATTCAAAACAATAGTAGAACAACACTAATTGATTCTAAGCTCCCTCTGATAAAGGTTTCGCAAATTCACATGAAGGAAAAAATCATTAGCTGGAGTTTTAAAAAAATTCTAACAAAATTCAAATAAACTAGCGCCTGCAAACACATCTAATGCAGTATGCCTTCACGCATTCTGCCAAATACAACAAACTAACATAACATAAACCTAACAATAACTCGATTTCGGCACTGACATTGAACGAAACACAAATGCCGATCCATTACGAACGTATACAGAGCAAAACGAGGCTACAAAAACGAGGAGCGAGACCATACCTGATTATCCCAAGACGTAGCGACCAAGTGATTGGCCTTCGAACTGAAACACAAGCTCGAAACTGAATCACTCGGAGGCGACGCGACCTTTCAGAAAATTCAAAATTAGATTAAACACCAAACGCATTTCAGTGTAATTAGCGAGAATTTGTCGAGTTATTCGAAACGAAAATTGCACGATTACCTCAGCTGAGCGATTAGGATTGGCGTTAGCCGTTGAAGCGCCGAATGCAGACATGTTGATAAACCCTAGTTCTGTAAAATCTTCGAAAGAGGATTTTTCTAGCGTGAGAGATTCACGACCGGAAGAACCGGCGATTCAGGGCGGTGGAGCGGCGGCGAGTCGGGGCGGAGGGAGCGGTGGGGCGGCCGGAGAGGAAGGAGCGGCGGCGAATAGCAGCTCCGATTGGGAAGAGAAGAGAGGGAATTGGGGGCGCCGCCTCCTGTGTGTAGAAGTGTATTTAGGGTTTGATTAAATATTATTATTAATTTATGTATTTTATGTATTTTCTATAATAAATGAAAACAAGTTTTATACTACTCCATTGATAATCTTTTTAACTAAATAAATGGGGATTTAATTTAGATATTGGACGATTAATTTATTTTATATCTGTCAAAATTTAAATAAATTAAACAATATCCATTGCTAAAAATAATTATTAAAAAAATATACTATGGAAAAATAATTTGTTTTGTACTGAATAATACTCCCTTCGTCCAACCAAAGTTTATCTCACTTTGATTGGGCATGGGTTTTAAAAAATCTAATAAAAAGTGAGTTGAAAAATTAGTGGAACGTGGTCCTACTTTTATAAAATATATTAGTTTTATAATAAAATGTGAGTAAGAATAAGCAGGGACCGAAGTGATAAACTTAGTCAATTTCCCACTTAATATTACACAATAATATTATTTTTGTGAAAATAATGTAATACTCCAATTAAAATAAAGTACATAATTTAATTATGAAAAATTTCGAATTGTAACAAAAAAAATTAATTATTATAAAATAATAATTTTTTAGAATAATATTTAATGATTGTTGATATTTAAAAATTTATTCTAATTTATTTCTATTACATTTTTGTAAAACTTTAAGCAAAAAAAAAACTTGATTGATTATTAGTAAATAAAGAATAATATATTAAAAAAATTGAAAATAACAAAAATACCAAACCCAAAATTTCAAAGTTATCGGTTTATAATTATATTGAGATTTGAATATTCACTTTATGTATTTATGGAGTTGATTCCCAATTAATTGTAGAAATTAATTATAGTAAATTCTACTATATTACTAATTATATATTGTTAGAGAAGTTACAACTTTAATTATATACAAATACCAAACCTAAAATTTCAAAAGTACTACGTTTTTAATTATTGTAAATTTTGATATTTATTTCGGTGTAGTATATATGTTTTAATTTTTAATTATTCGAGAACTAATTTATAGTAAGGTCTATAACACTAATTATATTTAATTATAAAATAATTATAGTACACATGTTAATCTTTACTGAAAAATTTAGTTTGTTAAAAAATTATTATAATAAATACTTATAATTTATACTTTTAGGTATATTTATTATGTTTTCATCAATCCTTTTAATATAATCATAAATTTAAATTTTTATTAATATTATAATTTTACTTTTATATCTTAATTATAATAAAATTAAAATAAATTCATGTCAACAATGTAAAGTAATGAACAACTTTTATTCATTTCGAGTTATGACAAAGTAGTTGAGTCATTATAATAAATATACTTACTACAATTTCGACTTTGAAGTTTTTCATTTTATTTTATTTTATTGATTGGTACATTAAATTTATCATGGTATAATTAAATTATTGTAATGAATATTTGTACATCTAGATATTTACAAGATATAATATATAGTTTATATATTTTTTAGGATAAATGATGGACTTTGAATATTTTAATTAATGAAAGAAAAGGGGTAAAAGAAAGTAAGGCTGACAATTTTTTATCCGACATGAATCTGCGCGAAGTTAACCGATACAGTCACGTACGTATGGGGTTTGGGATCTTTATAGGGTCGACCCAATAAGAACTCGAAGATTTCAGGTCGAGACAGGGTCAGATTTCTTATGTCCCGTGCATAGCATTGGTAATATATGGTGCATTTCTTTTTATTTTATTTTACTCCAGTTAGTTTTTTTTTTCCATCTCTTTTTATATATACTCTACTTAGTTCATAAATTAAAAAATATAGAAATTGTATGCCGAATATGAAATGTTTCATTTAGACTGGGTTGAGAGGAGTATAGTTTTCATTTTATTATTGTTTATGATGTTACTAATTATTTATAATGTTATGAATACTTAATGTAATTAACACATATTCTTAATCATAAATCTCATTATATTTTTAGTATCCTTTTTCTTTAATTTATTTACTTTATAATTTTTCTTCGTTATTTAAAAATATGTTTTTAGTTATAAAAAATTATATTGCAATTTCAAAACTTATGAACTACTGGTTTGTTATTGTTTTACTTATGTTTTTGTTTGCATTTATGAATACTAATGTTTTATTAATCGAAATTGGTGAGCTATTTATTCGTTCAAATAGTTTGTTTTTTTCTTTCTTTTGTAAACAGTAGTATTACATTTTTCTTTATTTGTATGTCTTATTCTATTTCATCCACATATTTTCTCTTTTGTTATTTCTTTTATTTTATACTCCTACGCTCATATGAAATATTAAAATAATTTACAATCATCTCCTAAAATATGAAATGTTTTATTGAGAACGGGTTGAGAAAAGTACAAATTTTTTTTTTGTTTATAATATTTTTAATTATTTATAATATTACAAATACTTATTTTAATTATTTCTTATCTCTAAATATATTTTTATAGTTATTTACTCTTTATTTTTTATTTTAAGTTAATATATCTTTATTATTTAAAAATATTTTGTCATGTGCATAGCACAGGTGTTAACACTAGTTAGAATAATGAAGGAAAGCCGGTTTATAAAGCCATGAAAGTAGCCTAGAATATAAGCTATTTAATTATTTTTAGAGCATATGCCAAAATTGGTCTTAAACATATGGTTATTTTATGGTTTTGGTCCAAAACTTTATCTTTTTTATTTTTTAGTCCTGCATATTTCTATTCGGATCACAATTGGTCATCCGTCAACATTTCCATTAAAAACTAACGGTCAACGGATTTAATCCCGATTTTGACCAAATTAGACTTTTAATTCTGATTATTTACTCTCTAATTAATTTAGTAAATATTTATTTAAAATCAGATTTAGGGTTTCTCACATCGCGTTTTCTTCCTTTCATTTCATCTTCTTTCTTCCTCTCATCTTTCATCTTCTTCCTTCCTCTTCCTCTCAAACCCTAGTTATGGAGCCGATCTCCGCTTCCCCGGCGCCACCGTGGCGGAGAATCCGACGCTGGCCGATCCGAAATCGCAGAGCTTGCAATTGAGGTCAACGTCGAGGAGCACGTTGGAGGGCTTGATGTCGGCATGGACAATGTGAGAGGAGCAGGCGCCGTGGAGGTACGCGATTGCGGAGGTGAGCTGGAAGGCCACGGCGGCACGTTAGGTCCACGTGAGGGGAGTGGTTTTGGAATCGGGAGCTTGTGGTGTAAGGTGCCGTTGGGGACGAACTCCATGATTATGGCAGGTTGATGTCGTCGTCTGTGTAGGCGAGGAGTTTGACGATGTTTGGGTGGCGGAGGTGGAGGAGGATTCAGAGCTCCTGCTTGAAGGCCTTGTGGAGGCGGTGGCTGGAGCAGTAGACCTTTATCAAATTAAATATATAAATGAATATTTACTAAAGTATATTTATGATTTTAAATAAATATTTACTAAAATAATTAGGGAATTAATTAGGGAGTAAAAAATAAAATTAAAAGTTTAATTTGGTCAAAATCGGGATTAAACCCCGTTGACCGTTAGTTTTTAACGAAAATATTGATGGGAGGACCAATTGTGATCCGATTTGAAATGTGCAGGACCAAAAAATAAAAAAGATAAAGTTTTGGACCAAAAACATAAAATGGTCATATATTTAGGATCAATTTTGACCGTTACTCTTATTTTTAATTATTTTAAATATTACTATACTAAATTCCAATATTACCAAATTACATGATGAATGGATGAACAAACAAACATTGCTGCAAAAATGAATTTGTGAGTAAAGAAAATGGAAATATTAAAATGCAATTTCTATATTAATAGAAAAACACAGCAACTTCCACATAATATAGGTATCCACATAACATAAACATTGATTTACAACCCAATATATTTTCCCTTTTATCTTCAAAACAGCAATGAGATTATCATCTGCTCCAACTAGTATAAGATGCACAAGACAAGCAGCTTCAAATGCAGCTAGACATCAAGGATGACACAGCTCACTAGCTCGGCCGATCGGGCGTTTCTCGTTGCAACGACGTTCCAAACGTTATGCGAGGCCGGGTTTCCAGACGTCCGATGCACGCCATCAGACGAGGAGGTAGACGGGCCAGAATCGAGCCGGTTCCTCACACGTCTAATTCAGTATGACTTCACGCATTCTGCCTCAATTACAACAAACTAACATAACATAATCACATAAACCGGATAATAACTCGAATTTGGCAATGACATTGAACGAAACAAAAATGTCGATCCATTACGCACGTATACAGAGCAAAACGAGGCTACAAAAACGAGGAACAACACCATACCTGATTATCCCAAGACGTAGCGACCAAGTGATTGGCATTCGAACTGAAACACAGGCTCGAAGCTGAATCACTCGGAGGCGACGCAACCTTTGTACTTTGTACTAAAATTGGTCTCCAAACTGACCCAAAAAAGATATTTTCATCAAAATTTTATTTTACGTGAGTAACCGTGATACGTTTTATGATATTTTAAATTACTTTTTAAGTTCACAACAAGTAGGGATAAAAAGTCACGTAAAAAACGACATTGATTTAATTGTGTGATAGACATGCCGTGTGAAATACAAATACCAAACAAAGTGTAAAGTTTGTGATATTCTAAACTAATTTTAAAGTTCACGTGAAATAACAAATTTTGGGCAAAGTTCATGCTACCAACAAAATTGAAAGAAAATATTGTTTATAATTTTATAGTTTCAAGCATTAACATGCTTTGAAAAAAAAACATTGATGAATTCAATGAACACCTTCATAGTGAAGCAGAGCTTCAGTCAAACCAAAAAACACATAGCTAGTCAAAACATTCATAATCATTTAGCTATAAGCGATAGCATTCTTCACTTAGTCAACTTTTTAATAAAAATATTTATTGTTCTATCATCCATTATATTTTCTTTTTTGTTTACAAAATTCGATCATATGCAGAAGAGAGAAAAAAAAAAAAGTTCACACGTATATATATGTGAACCATACGTTATAATATAACAAGAAAATGTACAGTATTTATGTGTACGTAGGTAAATAAGATCAATAATTTGAAAGATATATCATTGAATAGTGATTTATTTATATGTGGCGACAGGAAATAAATGAGAGCATCAGAGAGAGTGGAAATAAAAGAAGATATCTGCATGCGTTTGAATAAATGAATTAATTGTTTATCAACATTATACATTAATTGCAACTACAGTCATGATTGCAGTTGCTAGCTGAATTTCCCTGCACTAACTGTATAAGATTTACTTTTTCCTTTTTTTATTTTATATATAAAACTTATAACTAAGTGGAGTGGCTTGCCAAAATTAACAACTTTTGTTTCAATTTAATTTTTTTAGCATATATAATTAATTTTTTATGCCAAATTATTTTCCATGAGAACTCTCAGTCTCTAGTTTTGATGCTTGACACATATGTTTGATTATTCTTTTTTGAACACTTAAATTGAATCATAATTCATATAGAGGGTAATAAATGATCGAACATTTTTTTAGGGAGAGATGGATAAATGGACATGGTTTTGAACTTTTGATGAGAGTTCGCCCATGTTTTTGTACCTAACTTGATATATAGGGTGACCCACTAAATAAATGTAACTCACTCATTGTGGGAAAATTATTTATTAATTGAATAAAATTATAAATTTAAATTAAAGCACTAATTCGATTTATATATAGCACATTCTCATATATTTAGAGAAACGATTTTTTATAAAAACTCATAACTCGTAAGTCATAACAAAATAAGCATTAATAGTTAATTTAATCATACGCACATAACTAAATTAATATAGCCCCACATTAATGTTATGTTGACTTTTTCCATTTCATATTTCTGTCATTAATTCCATAATCATCGCTTCACAGTAAATCATCTTGAAAATTAGACCCACTTTTTACATCCACATGAAACCGTGTGCATGTTCATTTACTTCTTAGGTTTGACTCGATTATAGCTATTTTCAAAATGATTTGTCGCAGCTTTAAAAGTCAACAAAAAACAAAAAAAAATTATTTGTATGTCACAACAAAATGTTCAGATCGTTTAAATGTACTACATATTATTATTGACATCTCAAAGACGATGATTTGAGTAGGTGTCAATTGTGATGAAGATTTCAAATAGAATGAAAATTTGGACGAAGTTATAAAGTTACTAAATTTATGACAAGGATGAAGATTTCAAATAGAATGAAAATTTGGACGAAGTTATAAAGTTACTAAATTTATATTAAGTTGTTAACTCTGTTAACTCATCAACGTAGTGTATTAAAAATATCAACACAGTGCCATTAAATGTCAACACATAATTTTGTTGACATTTCAATAGACTGTGTTGACATTGTGTATTGATAGTTGACATTTTTAATATACTGCATTGATGAGTTAGCAGATTTAGGAACTTAAAAAGTTAGCAATATAACACACTCATTATCATAAGTTTATCAAATTTAATAATGTTTCACGACCTAACATTACATATTCGACAGCCATCACATACCTTCTCAAAAAGATTATTATATCTTCTTAAAAAGTAATGGACTTCAAGAAAAGAAGGTAAATTGAAAAAGCAAACAAAATAACTAATTTTATATCTTTTTTATCAAGAAGAGGTAAAGATATATTTTCAAAATAAAATAAGGTATAGTACCTCCTCAAATACTCTTTCTATTGGAGCATGAAATTTTATGAAGAACAGATAAATATGGTAGTTATTTCTCTTTACTTCTTCATTTCTTGTTGATGCTCTAACAAAGGTGACATGGCTTGGTTTATTTTGTTTTTACTTGATCAGTTGCATATCAATGTGGGAACAAAATAGTGTTTCCCAACCGTCGTAAAGATCCAAACACAACATATTTAGTAGTAACATTGACAAGTTTGGTAGGGGTGATAACTCATCTAGGGATGAAATTTTATGAACAAATCTCTAGATGAGTTATCACCCCTATCAAACATAGCTGGCCGTAGTATACTAATCATTTCCAATTAGATTTATTTCAAATTCACACACACAAACCAAAACATTAGAACACTATATTCATATAAACTAGCCCAACATTAACATATTTCCACTCTAAAATTTCCAAAAAAAGAAAGAAAGAATCATGCATTAGATTTAGATCATATCACAACATAAACATATATGTATACTCCTATATAGCATTAATTCACACTCCTCCTCTTCTCCGGCACGACGCCGTCGTTTCCGGCGAGCATCAAATACTTATCCCTCCTCGTCAAATTGGTGCACTCAAACCCTAGCGCCGCCCCCAATTCCCCCTGTATATAATTCGCCACCTCGTGGCTCGTCCTCCCCCCGCCGCACGTCATCCGCCTCGGCACCTTCCCGAGGATCCCGAGGCGGTACACGGGCCGCGGGTTCATCAGGAAGAAGATCGGGTCGAGGCACTTCAGCCCGCTCGCCGTCGTCCCGTAGAACATCGTCACCTCCGTGTCCACCGCCACCGGCACGATCTCGTCCGCGAGCTCCGCGAAGAGGGAGCTGAACCGGAGGAGGTACGGCTCCCGGCACGTCGTCCCCTCGGGGCACACCACCAGGTCCCCCTCCGCCAGCAGCCGCTGCATCGTCTCGCCGTCGCGGCGCCTGTCGCGCGTGAGCCTCACGGTCCTGATCGGCGCCATGACCTCCGACATCTTGCTCAGGCTGTAGGTGACGGCGGTGAGGGGCTTCCGGAGGGCGGTGCTCAGGAACACCGGGTCGAGGAGGGTGCGGTGGCTGCACACGTACAGGACGCCGCCGGCGCCGGCCACGCGCGGCGGCGCGTGGCCGGAGACGCGGAGGCGGATCCCGGTGGCGGTGCCGAGGGCGACCGCGAGGGGGTACGGGAGGCAGATGCCGATGAAGAGGCGGAAGACGGCGAGGAGGATCCCGACGGGGAGCCACAGGAACATCGCGAGCGTCGCGGCCGGTGTCGGGAGGAACGCGAGGCGGCCGTCGTGGAAGACTAGGGGCTTCGGGTAGCGGCTCCTTGGCATTATGCTGCTTTTCGTGTTGTTATCGTCTCGTGTTATAACATATGCTTCCTGTTTGCATAACAATTTACATAAAATTTAGATAAATTAATTAAAAAAAATTAAAGGTTTGATCACTTGATTTGTGTCGTCAAGTACTTAGACATGACAAAGATTACTAAAGAGTGGGTCTAGAATTTAATTTTTATTTAAAAAAAACAAAACCAAGATTCTTTGTGTTGTACTATAGTGAAAAGTACAAACATCATTTTCAATGATTAAGGAAAACATCAATCTTAATTTGACTCCAGTCATTTACACCAAACTTCCCGAACAAATTCAAATTTCACTATCTTTTAACTAAATTCTAAAATAGATCAGAATTCGACTAAACTTCAGCATTACCTTGCAGAGAGAGATCATGAAATGATCATGAAGCGTGGAGGCTCCGATGCCGACATCGGGCCTCTTATCGCCGAAGAACTCCTTGAGAGCTCTATGCTTGACAAGCAAACCGGCGGGAGAAATTAAACCAGTGAAAAATCTTCCGGCGGTTCGCAGCTCGGTCCCAACCACCGAATCGACGTCGAGATACTCCTTCAGGAATCCCTCCACCATAACCCTCGGCACGGCGGTGAAGACGGCCTTCGATCCGGCCGATTCCAAGGCCTCGAAGGCGTGGAGGTTGAGGTTTTCGAGGTAGAATTTCGGGAGCACGGCTCTTGTAACGCTCTCCACATCCTTAATTCTCATTCCACAGAAGGTGATGAAGATCATGACCTTCATTTTTATGTCGTGGCTGAGGAGGAGGAGGAATGGGGAGGAGAGGAGGAGGAGGAGGGCGCGGAGGAGGCCGCCGCCTTCGAAGGCGACGAGCATGAAGTAGGGGAAGAAGGAGGGGGAGCGGAGGAGGCCGCGGTGGATGTCGCAGATGAGGGTTTGGGATTTTCGATTTTGGGGGGTGAATTTGGAGATGCTTGGGTGGTGGTGGTGGTGGAGCGGCGGCGGCGGAGGGGGGCGGGGAGGGTGGTTTTTGAGGGGGGAGGTGTGGCGGCTCTTGAGCTTCACGGCGGAGAGGAAATGGTGGAGGAAGGAGTATGCTAGCTTGAGGAGGAGCATTGGGAACTCCATTGTTCTCATTGAAACTGTCATTTTTTAGTGTTTTTTTATGCTTTGGAGGGTTGTACCTTGGGAGGGTTTTTGTTGTGTTTGTGCTTTGGAGGGTTGTACTCTGAATGCTATGAAGATGGAGAGAGATGAGGGGATTTATAGTGGTAGTTAAGGTGGTCTGAAGAGGGATGGGGGGGGGGGGGTAGGGTGGGTAGGGGGGTGGGGGGAGGTTGACCATGCAAATTTGGTTAGCCATACCGGTGGCATTAATTAGGGTTTTTTCTTTCTTCTTCTTGTTCTTCTTCCCTTTTAACGAAGTTACATGCTCCCTCCGTCCCAGATAATTCGACCCATTATTTCATTTTGGGCCGTTTCATATAATTTGTTCCATTTCATTTTTACCATTTTTGGTAGTGGGCCTCATATTCCACTAACTCATTCTTAATCACATTTTATTATTAAACTAATACTTTAAAAGTAGGACTCACATTCCACCAACTTTTTCAACTTACTTTCGATTACATTTCTTATAACTCATGCCGGGTCAAAGTGTGTCAAAATTTGGGGGACGGAGGTAATAGTTTTTTTCTTTTCCTAGGTGAGCAATATTGGGTAGGTCATATGTTGTTCACCTCCATCTTTTTTTTATGTTTGAAAAAGTGGGAATTTAATTTGACGTATGGGATTGTGTGTAGGTGATTAAGTTAAAGCTACTTCGTGGATGGATCATTGATGTTGAGATAAGTTTGGACATATATTGAAATTTAATTTGATTTATGATTTTGTGGGGCTTTGACATTTTTTAAACAGAGCCAATAATAAGTTTGGTTTTATTTTGTTCAGAGTAAATTGATTGCAGTCGCCGCCCATCACTAGCTGTTGACTTCTTGTTTTGAATTACTATATTTCTTGCTTTAACTAATATTTTTGGGATGTAAGTAGTAACAAATTCTTATGTGCAATAAATGGAACTGGATTGGTTACATATACTCCGTGTTTGAAATTGGATTTGCCGGTTCGGTTCGGTTTGGTCCGATTTAGATTAAAAGATATGGATATTGGATAGTGTGTTTTAGGATTATTACTTTGATATTTGAACTTGTTTGTATAGAAGCTAGCTAATTGACTTGTTGACATTTGTTGTTATTGAGATTCAAGTTGTTGGAAATGTCTTTTTATTCACTAAATTTTACAATAATTTTTTTATATAATAGTACTATATATTTACTTAAATATTTGATGTATTTGATAGTACAATATTTCAGCTCAATCAATATTTCAGCTCAACCAGTGGTTAGATCGGTCTTACCGTTAAATCATGAACTAAGAGCTTCGGTGTTAGCTGACCACTCCGGTTTTCTAAAACATTGTACTCCTTCCGTCCCAGATAATTTGGGACACTTTGACCCGGCATGGGTTTTAAGAAATCTAAAGGAAAGTGAGTTGAAAAAGTTGGTGGGATGTGGGTCATACTTTTAAAGTATTAGTTTTATAATAAAATGTGAGTAGAAATGAGTTAGTGAAACATGAGGTCCACTACCAAAAATGATAAAAGTGAAATGGAACAAATTATTTGGGACGATCCGAAATGGAATAGTGGGTCAAATTATGTGGGACAGAGGGAGAGGGAGTATATAGTAGTAGTAGTAGTTTGTTATTCATACTATTATAATTATTTACACGTCTCTATATTCAAATTTAGTTGTTCTCATCTTGTGTAGTAGGCTAATTAGCTATCTCTCTTAAGTGTAACTATTCTAGATTGCACGCTTAAATTGCGGAAAAATTAAAAATTCGTTAATAGTAGTTGGAATACCAACTGCATTTCACCAAGAATTTGAAGTTTCTTTTATTTTTTTGGTATTTACCTAAAGCCTAGAGGAGATAACAAATTACTTGGAACAGTCGATGCCAAATTGGGAAGTTAGGGGGATAAATCTTTTGGGTTTGAAAAAATCTTGCAACGGTCGAGTTAAGAAAAATAGATCATGCAATAGTTGTCAATGAGTTTGGTGAATGTTCAATCATTCTATGTGAATGTAATGTCTGCATACCATTTGCATGCTCTCTCTCTAGCTTTGAATAGTCTTACAACGCGTTAAGTCACTTTTTATTTCTTTACTTCCCTCCAATAACATGTCTAGTGCCTTCGACAGTTCATGTGATAAAACACGGTTCATCAAATTAATTCAACAATGCTAACACGCGTTAGGAGTTAATATTGAGAGAGAGATCTGATGATTCATGTATGAGAGCATGTTGAATACGAACTATAAAGAAATCGGGAGCGTATTTATGTTCACGTCGTTGATGAATTTCCGAAGTACGGGACTCTTCTAAGTGATATATGCGTGAAATTGTAGAGAAAAAAACATTAGGTTCTTATATATTACGTTCGATTGATAGAAATGAGATAATATCATCAACGCATTTATATGTCCACTTGTGTTCACGTCGTCAGGGAAATGAGATACTATAAGTCTCGTACTTATTTATAGCACTCGTGTATTTATATTAGAGGCGATTGATTGAAAATAAGAAGTTTGGACAAATTCAGGTATGTCTTGTACTTTATTAATTTGGAGTGACAAATCATGAAGGTAATGGTGGTTATGACTTATTATCACCATTCTTCCGATTATAATAATCTCACATTTTAATCCTAGATGAATAATCATATGATAATTAGTTAGGAAAACTGATCAACACATGTATAAGTGGATAATGAATATCCTCTATGGTCTTATGGACAACTTTTTTAAATGTACTAAAAAATGCAGAGTTAATATTGGAAAATAGTAATCCATTTGAAAGCAATTTGGAACAGAAATATGTAAAAACAATAAAATGTTCAATCTAAAATTACTATAAAAGAACTTGGCGTAGTTTAGGATTGACAATTTTGACAAGACACGAATACGCACGGAATTAATAGATTTAGGCCAAGATTTGCTAGGTTCATGTCTTTATTGGGTTGACTCATTAGGAACTCGATAATTTTTGGTTAGATTGAGTTGAATCCTGGTGACCAATTAAAAAATTATCATTATTTTAATTTTTTTTTTTAATTTTTTCTATGTTTGTGTAAATCTAGTTTTTATCGTATAATCATATTTTAATATTGTAAATCAGGTTTTTATTGTACAATAATCGTAACAGGTTTTAATCGTGGAACTCAAGTCCGAATTGTCGTGTCCAGTTTGAGTTTATATATAGCAAGTCGGATCGTGTTCAAACATGAGAATTTTCTTTTAACATGTCGAATTCGGATTAGGTCTTAGTAAGATCATTATCAGATTGACCTAATAACGACCGAATCTACGTGATTTATAATGATCTCATCTTTTATGTGTTATCATGTTGGATTCTCATCAACTTTACATGGAATTCATGTATGCAATTATTTTACTAACCAAAAATTGATCTAGATTCATACACCAAAAGTCATTAAATATTTATATATTAACACATGCTACAAATTTAATCCAATATCTTACAAAAAGTTTTTGTAATAATGGTCATAGTTGGCACTGATCATTGTACTTGATCCTTATCACTTTGACTTGCAAATTGCAATGTGATATCCTTTTCACTTAGGGGAGGCAATGTGAATATCATTATTGCAGAGACTAATTAATTATACATATCAAATAAATTGATAATTATCGAATATTAATGTGAGTATATTTTTTTTTGGAAAAGGCCAGAAGAAGCAAGACGAAGTGTGAGGTGGGGCCCTGCTCGCGCCGTCATGATCCGAATTCCGGCGACATGGATAACGATTGACTCTCCTTTTCCTACAAGCTTCAATGTTTAAACTCCTTTAATTAAAAGATAATAATAGAAAGCATTTAAGAGAGGGAGATTCGGTGAACATAAGAACAAGAATGAGCTCTATATGCATCATGCATGCATGGGCATAGGAAAACAATTAATTATACAGCTGACCACAAATTAAAGGCTTTCACAAAGTGAATAAATCAATATAGGGATTGCTAAAATGACAACCCATCTTAAAATAACATCATATCATCATTCCTAGCCAATTATTTATACACGTGGACGAATAATCAGCTGCCATGTGACAATCATAAAAATTCGCAAGGGTAAATTTACGCGGACTGCAACATCCAATACTCTAGACTGCAATATCCAATACTCTAGATTGCAAGGTGACACGGCCTGCAATATCCAATACGCTAGACTGCAATCTATAGATTGTTGTCTAGCGTTTATACTATTGCAGTCTAGCATATACAATATTGCAGTTAGGGATGTCAATTGGGCTAACCCGCTCGGGTTCGGGCTAACCCACTCGGATTGTCGGGCTATTTGGGTGCGGGTTATTCGGGTTGTGAATTTTTCGGACTATAAATTTTCGGCCCTAACCTTAAATCTTCGGGTTTCGAGCTAACCCACGGGCTATTCGGGCCAAAAGTGATCTTATGTGTTATTTTCTATCCAATCCAATATTCAAACTTAAAAAATTATAGATTGTCACAAATGGTAAAGTATTATCAAAGTGATCAAGATAAATAAAATAATAACAATTGAAGATTGAAACAAAATATATAAACATATCGCTAATTAGTAGAACACGTGAATCTGACTACAATTAAATGGAAATCATGTATTAAAAAGGAGTTGAATGGCATTCTTAATTATATATCCCCAAAAAATTCTAAGTAGTTAAAAAAGATAGTATAGATAGTAGTATGCCAAAAATAAATTCTATAAAGTTAAATGACATGCTTATACATCAATAACTTTTGAAGCTTCAACCGGATCATTCTCTTCGAGAGGAAAGACGTAATGCGACATTTAATATGAGTAAATATTAATAGTCTCTATATTCCATATAACTCTAACTTTCAATTTGAGAGAGAATACATAATTACCATATATACTCCATATCAATATGCTTTTAATATTGTAATTACCATATACACTTCATATCAACACTGCTTTTAATATTGTAATTACCATATATACTTCATATAAGTATATAACCCAAAATCTTAATTATATTTTTATTTTAAATCCTTAACCCATGGGCTAACCCGCAACCCACCCGGGCCAGCCCGCATAACCCGCTGACCCAAACGGGTCAGCCCGTGTAGCCCTATTCTGTATCTGGGTTGCGATTTTCCGGCCCTAACCCTATAATTTTACCGGATTATTCGGGTCGACCCGCAGGTTTCGGGTTAGACTGACATCCCTAATTGCAGTCTAACGTGGTGTCACAGTGTTATTTTAAGAGTGTTGTCATTTTAATGCACCCCAATCAATATATGTTGAAATATTTGATTCAATTTCTAATTATTTAGGAAATTACGAAGCTATGGATCGATCTTGATTGGTTGTTATACGTTTAGAATGTTAATAAGTATAAAAGTCGGAGTACTAAGACAAAGGAAATTGAACTGCAAGGATCGATGGTGGTTTGTTACTGTTGTCAAGAACTTCTCCTTCGACGTTGCACCTCAGTAATGGAAGTCATAATGTGTGTTGTCCATTCACTGTCTTGTTGAGTTTGTCCGTTAATTTCTTTTATTGTAGCCTTAGTCTTGGATATAGCGTTTGTTTTTGCTTTTGTTGATTTCTTTATTTTCAGTACTCCGTTGTTTTTTACTCGGAACATATTTGTAGTAAGCTCTCCTCCGGGCATTTCTTTTATATCCAACAAATTGTAGAATAAACTTGATTGAGCGTCCATCAATCCATTTGTATCACTTTCTTTTTTCATTTAACTCGCAGTTTATGTACTTTAATTGAACTTTTTGTTACTTATTATCAAAAATTTACTACTTTGAATTAAAGTGTATGTAGTATGATTAGTTATTTTAGATTTTATTGAATAGCTAATTAAATTGATCATCTCAAAAATATTATTTATATATATTTAAATAATAGGGATGTATTCATATCAAAACACTAAGTATATAAGTAAAACTTACAACACTTGCAGTCCATTGGATCTATGATCTAATGGTTAGATTAATATCGCGTGTCATCTTATAATGTAGATTTTTAGCCTAATAATGTAGCTCGGATAATATAATGTACTATTTTTGTCTAATAATGTATATTTCCAGTCTAATAATGTATCTCGGCTAATAATGTAAATATTTAGTATAATAATGTAACTTATCACAACCATCCAATATAAAAATCCAAGGGTAGTGATTTATATTGTGTTTTACACTGTAAGGATCCTGACACCCCCTATATTATATAAATAGTTGTGACACTAAATCTCATTATTTACTAGTATTTCTTTTGGGAAATTGGTCCCTAAAATCATGAACTTTGCACAAATTCTGGTTTTTCCCATGAACTTTCAAATTAGTACCATAAATCATGAACTTTCATATCGGTTTGGTATTTCCCATGGCGGGTCAGGAGTAAAATCCGGCTAGCTTATGTGGCATTTTGAATCCTATTTGGCATATTTCTTACAAGTGGCATGTAGATTGGCATATCTATGTGGAATATTAAACACAATATTATTTTTATTTGTCAAAATACAACTCTAAAAACAAAAAAAAAACAAAACAAATTTAATAAAAAACCACACACTTGCGCTACGCTACAGAATCAAAACACAAAACCTTGTTCTCTTTCACAAACCCTAGAAACACATTTTAGGAAATTTCTTTAAAGATTCTTGGATTATTGGTTAAAGAACAAAGCAACAACAATTTTAGTTGTCTATTTCAGCTTGTGATCTCGAACACCGCCCTCAATGTCAATGAGGTGGGTCCCCCTGATTTCAATTTTTTTTTTAATTTCTGTCGTTTTTTCCATCTTGGTGGTGGTGAATACTTTTTCAGCTCCCCTTGTTTGTTTGTGTTTATATTGGTCCCCACATATAGAAAGATTACACGATTAACTTAACAAGTTGAGTATTATAATGAATCAACAAGTTTATTCATGTATTATAACTTAATAGGTATATAAACCCCATGAATTAGACTACAAATTATTTTGATTACAGATTGATTATTTGCACAAATTAGTTGCTGACTGAAATTTTGATTTAAAATTGCAGGATTGAATTTGATATACATTTTCATCATGGCGGGTCTATTGTAAAAAATGGTGGCTTGGAGTTATATGTAGGTGGAGATATAACTCCTAAGGTTGATTTTGACGAAGATAGATTTGGGTATTTTGATTTAATTGATGAAGTTAAGAAATTGGGCTATGATCAGTGGAGTAAACTTACATATAAGATACCTAGGTCTATGAAAATGGTAGACATTAGAGATGACAAAGATGTGATGGTGATGTTGTCACATCTTGAGCTTAGAACAAGAATTTTGAATGTTTATATTATTGATGGAACACAATCTGGTGTTGGTAAGCTTGGCGTGGAGGATCCTAGAGTGAGGGATCAAGGTGTTGGTGAGTTTACTGTGGGGGATCCCAGTATGGAGGAGTTTACTGTGGGGGATCCTAGCATGAAGAAGCTTACCGTGGGGGATCCTGGTGTGGAGGAGTTTACTATAGGGGATCCTGGCGTGGGGAAGTTTAGTGTGGGAGATCTTGGAGTGGGTGCTGGAGCAAGAGATAGGCAAGGGCAGGATGAGGGAGCAGGGCAGGAGGAGGGTGAGTCAAATGATGAGATGATTTATATTCCATCTAGTGATGAAGAAGATGAAACGGATGATGAGATGTACGATGAGCTGGTGTCAGATGATGAGTATACACAAGCAAGAGAGAAATTAAAACAAGCAAATGTTAGGGTTATAAGTAATGAGTTGTTTACAGGTGCTATTTGTGATTTTGGAGAAAGCAACGCTGTAGTTGAACGTGGCGGGTCAGATAATGAGGAATCTGATGATGATGTCGTCTCTGATTCCACCGATGAGGAGGATGAAAGTGCTGGGCTAACAAAAAGACGTAGAAGGTGTGTGTATAATCCCAGATATGATCATAAAACATTGAAGTTGACACTTGGAATGAGATTTGTGAATGGATATCAAGTTAGGGATGCTTTGACTGACAATGCAATAGAGAATGGCTGGGAAATACACTTCAAAAGGGTTAATGAGGACCAAGTGGAAGCTGGTTGTAAAGAACCTTGCAAGTGGAAGTGTTATGCGAGTAAGGTCAATAAGTATAGGTCTTTTGAGATAAAAAATTTGCACGATGTCCACACATGCTCTAGGAATATGAAAAGCAAATTAGTTACATCCAACTGGATTGCTAAGAAGTATCTGAACACATTCAGACTTCAACCTGATACAACTATTAAGGAGTTGAGGAGGGACTTAGTGCAGAGGTATGCACATGATGCATCAAAGTGGAAGCTGTATAATGCGAAAAAAAAGATCATTGAGCTGTTGACGGGCTCTGTGGAGGACCACTATGCAAAGCTTAGGAGTTACGTATCTGAGTTGATGAAGGTAGATAAAGAAGGAAGATTTGAAATTGATGTGGAAATTGGTTCAGTATTTAAGAGCATATATATAGGGTTTAGTGGGTTGAGAAAGGGCTTCATGGGAGGTTGTAGGAGAGTTATAGGTCTGGATGGTGCATTTTTGAAGACTTATTTAGGGGGTGTACTACTTTCAGCAATTGGAAGTGATGGGAACAACCAAATGTTCCCAATAGCATGGGCGGTTGTTCAAGTGGAAAACGAAGTTAACTGGAAATGGTTCATAGGTATAATGGCTCAAGATTTGAATCTTGGAGAAGGTGTTGGAATCACCATCATTAGTGACCAACAAAAGGTATGTACTATTTTTTTTTATTGATTGATCTAATTTATTGATGTAGTTACTGATTTATATTATAATTATAGGGGCTGGAGAATGCAGTTAAGGCTTTTATTCCTATGGCCGAGCATAGAAATTGTGCAAGGCATGTTTATAACAATTGGAAGAAGACACACAAGGGCTCAAAAGGCCCAGAACTAAAGAGCATTTTCTGAAAAATTGTAAGGAGTACTTACATGGAACAATACAATGAGGCATGCCAAGAACTTGAACAGGAAGATGTTGAAGCTTATATTCATTTGATGGAAAGAAACATCACAAGATTTTGTAAGGCTTTTATTACTCCTATGCAAAGTTGTGATTCCATCTTGAATAATATGTGTGAAAGCTTTAACAAGTATGTCTTGATTCCAAGAGGTAAACATCTCATACACATGTTAGAAGACATTAGAACTTCACTCATGAAGATGCATTATGAGAAATTGAATGAGGCACATGTGAAAACTGATGTCTTGTGTCCTAGAATCAGGAAAAAAGTAGAGAAGTTGAGGTATAATAGTCGATATTGTGTTACTATGCCTGCATTGGGTGGTAAGTTTGAGGTGAGCTTAAATGAAAATAGGTTTGTGGTAACACCAGCCTCGAGGTCTTGTGAGTGTAGAGTTTGGGATATTACTGGAATCCCTTGTGTGCATGCATGTTCAGTAATTAATTTCTTGAACGAAAAGGTTGAGTCTTATGTGAGTGACTACTTCACTTTGGAGAAGTACAAAATGGCTTATGCATATGGCATTCCACCTTTGAATGGTGACAAGATGTGGGGTGTAGCACAAGGCTACCGTATCATGCCACCTCATGTGAAGAAGATGCCGGGTCGACCAAAAAAAATGAGGAAAAAAGACCCAATGGAAATTGATCCAAAGAGACCACACAAGCTTCGCAAAATATGTGTTATGACCTGTCAAAAATGCCTTCAACAAGGGCACAACAGTAGATCATGCAAAAACGATCTTGTTCCAAAGCCAACTAAAGAGAAGGTTAGTTTATTGATGTATGGATCAGTTTATTGATGTATGGATCAGTATGTTCATAGAGCAGTTTGTGTTATGAACTTGAGTTTGATTTTAATATATTCATATTGCTTCTTATTAGGGAAAGAGAGGACGGCCTCGAAAAGTTCGACAAGCACAAGTACAACCTGGTGAAGCACAATCTGGTTTAGCAACACAACAGAGTCAAGTTTGAGAAAAAACATTTGGTTTTTGATGGGATATTTTGTTAGCTTTGAACATGTATGTTCAATGATCATATTTTGATGTATTGCCCTGAATTGAACACATTTGGTTGTGGAGACAATATAAAACTTTTGTTATGGTCAAGATGACATTGGTTGTATTTGAATGCTTTTGTGTTAGGGAGAAAAGATGACTGTTGTGTTCTCTTTACTCTTTAGGCAAGCAATCATAGTTTCAATGCAGTGTAGTTGAGGCCAAACTGAGTATTCTGTTGTGGAAACATGACTGCTGTGTGTTCTCTTTACTCTTTAGGCAAGCAATCATAGTTTCAATGCAGTGTAGTTGAGGCCAAACTGAGTATTATGTTGTGGAAACATGACGCTCACCATAACTTAGGACATAAATACAACTATGAAATACAGATCTTTACAAGTACAAGATGGACATGAATGAGAATGAATTATATACACTGAGAGTGAAATGCATAAGGAATAGGAGAAAGAAATAGAGAAACCCAACAAAAGGCGATTTTAATAGAATATCTGCATTTCTTCGGAATATGATTCAGAATTTACAATGAAACAAATTTCTGAGGTCAAATTAGAACCCCAAGGAATGATACATTTTATTTTGAGACAAATAAGATGGATAGTAACTGGTCCCTTCTGTAGGACAAATTGAAACGAACACAAGTTGCTCAATCTCGTGTCTTAGGATTTCTCTCTCTGCAGTTTTGCTGGCACGTCCCCGTCCTCGTCCTCTTTCCCTGCAAGTGCTAGCAAGCAGTATTATATCTCAAGGAAGCACATCATACCATAATGCTTCGTTTTGACTCTTCATCACTCTCATTCGATTCATTTGCTGCAACCTCTCTGGCAATAAAGTGAACAAATTTCATAAATATTTGTTGGAAAAATGAGATACAGGCAAGAACCATAAAAACTAGCTCTTCTTTTTTATGTAGCAGCAGCAGTGGCATTAGAACTACCATAATCAGTACAAGCAACTACAATTGGAAAATGTAGTTAAGATATAGAAACAATTTATGTAAATATTTGAAATGGTGAAATCAACAACCTTCTTTCACAAATAAAATGCATTTTGAATCCATTTAGTAATTTTTCGTTACAAATGCCTACTTACAGAAAGCATATTTATGGAGCACAAAATGATTATTCAGGCAATAAACCAAGTTACACCAACAAACAATTCTAAGCAGAAACTTGTCCCAAACAACAGTTAAAATACGTGGAGCAGGGAACACAATCTGAGCAGCCTCCATTGTTGATTTGAAGAAAGCAAAGGTTTTGATTTTGAAAATTAATTCGAAGAAAAGAACAAGAAATTCACAAAAAATGAAACCTATTCAAGTGTGCAGTCGAGATTACCCAAATGGAGTCCGAAATCGACGAAGATCCCTGATAAAAGTTGCAATTGAGAGGTTAATTGCAGATTCAGAGAACGAAAATTTGCGGGAGGTGAGATACAAACGATGCTGTGAAATAATATATAAAAAATGTTTCAATTATAGATTTGGAGGTGGAACGACGTCGTTTCAAATAGAGTCCACGTAGATTTTCCGATTGTACACGCTGGCATAAGGTTACCGGAAAAATAGGATTCGGGTCGGGTTGGGGAAATACCAAACAGATATGAAAGTTCATGATTTATGGTACTAATTTGAAAGTTCATGGGAAAAACCAGAATTTGTGCAAAGTTCATGATATTAGAGACCAATTTCCCTATTTCTTTTTCCCAAGCCCATTGACATTTTTAAAAGTAAAGAAAGAAGAGCCCAAGCCTGTTAATTATCTCCAAGCCCATGAATATTATTCTCAAAAGCCCAACATAACTACTACAGTAATTCCAGCCCACTAATTAATAAAACAATAGACGTAAAAATTAAAATAAATATTTATAGTAAGTTTTATTTCAAAATAAGATTATTAATAATATCAGAAATATTTCTCTCTTCTCACACACTCTTATCTCTCTCTAATTCGCTTCTCACTTCTCAGAATTTCCGGCGAAACTCACCATCGCCGCCGTCTCGGCCCCCTTTCTTCCTCATTCTCGGTGGACCGACCAGAACGTGTGCTCTTCTTCGCTGCCGCTGTGGACCTGTCGTTGCGGCCTTCTTCACAGGCCACAGCCTCAACTCAACAGCATCAATAAGCCTTAATTCTACTTGTTCATCAGGTCAAATTTCTTAACGAATGCCGTATCTCCTTCTCCGAGTGTTCTTATTTTTACCTGAATTGAATTATGGATGGATTAATTAGATTTGTGAGATATTGGAATTTGATGTCAAATTGTTTGATTTTTGCTAATTGGGGCTAATGGAAGTTGTGCATTTTGGTTGAAGCTTTTTGATGTACTTAATTTGACTGAGATATGTATGTGTTTATAAAGGAAAGTGATAACTAGAAATGTGTGACAAAACGCCCAAATCTTAAGCTCCGATGCTTTATCTCATGCGTATAAAACGCTAATATACAACAGATCTACACCAAACTCGTGGCATTAGTAATACTTATTAATTGTTGTCAAACTTTGCTTGAATTTGATGAATGCATTTTGGTTATCTGTCTGGAACTATATGGTTATCGTTTCCAATCTAGTTATCTGAGTTATGAATTGCGTATTATACCATGTTTGGAATCCTATAGTATAGTTTTTATTTCTTGGATTGAATTGCTGTGAGAAAGTCTTGATTGATTGCTAATGCTATAGTTTTGAATGAATTATCAGTAACTCCACCTCTTTTGTTTATTAGTATGTTGTTCTTGCAGCGCAGAAACAGATTTCTATAATTGCTAATTGAAAAATGATTCGTTCGTTAATCTGATTGCTCGCTGAGAAGAGTTAAAACAAGTTAAATCTAAATACGTTGTACAGCTCATGTTATGGGAAGTTGGGAACTTAGACAAGGCAACTAGATATAGACTACATTTTGACAGAATCACTGATGTATACATTTCTTAGAACTTTATAATCCTTAAGGGTGATAAATTGTGTTTTAATCTTCATTATGTTACCATTGATTCTGTGTTAGCAATGGATTCGTACAAACTACAAGGAAATCCTTCTATGAAGGATGGACATGGTTTCATTGCTTGACCCCCTGTTAACTTTATTATGTAAAGGACATCCAAGAAGTGCTATATTTGTATTGGTGGTGTATATATGGACTGTTGTGAATGATACATGTCATACTTTAAAAATTTTCCATGGTTATTTGATGTGGTTTATTGTATGTCACTGGTAATGGCTAAATCGTTTCTCGAATATTCATTTACAACTGCAGGTTTCTAGTTTTTAGATGTTGTTTCTGATGAAATCAACTGTCTTTACAACTGCCAGAATACTTCTGTAGTGTTGGGGCATGGTTCTGTACTGTTTCTTCTCCACACACGCTTGTGCGTCGTCATAAAGAAATTAACATGCTGGCAGCTACCCGGATCCACCCTGTTATCAATGTCTCCAAAAGGTCCTTTTTATTTGCTTTTTTTGCCCCTTTTGTATTTCTCTGTGTTTCGGCACACGGTAGAATATTATGTACAGTAATTTTTTAATTCCTTCTAACCCTTTTCCCTCCGAAATCCCTGCAGAGGAAGCTTTCTTAATAAAAGTAATCCTGCAAGAGTCGCATCTTTGCGCTTCCAGTACCTTGCCGAGAAAGCTAGTTTTGCTGAAGGAGCTAAGACCTTGAAGCTTTTATCTTCTGTTCAAACGAGGGAGCATAGTTTTGTCCTGAACACAGATGGCCATGCAAATGTCTCCATACCGGGAGAAGAAGAAACAAGTGAAGCACCTGTATTGAACCTTGAGTTGAGTACTTTCTTGAGTACATGGTCACCTCCTCGGTACTTATGGAGAGGATTGTCGGTTCTGATTTTGGCGGGGCAGGTGACTGTGAGAGCTATTAAGGGAAAGATTCACTGGAAAAACACTCTTCAGCAGCTGGAAAGAGTTGGGCCTAAATCAGTAGGCGTCTGTCTCCTGACAGCCGCTTTTGTTGGCATGGCCTTCACCATCCAATTTGTAAGGGAATTCACCAGATTAGGGCTGAACAGATCCATCGGTGGGGTTCTGGCCCTTGCTTTTTCGAGGGAGCTGAGTCCTGTAGTCACATCAATTGTCGTTGCTGGGCGTATTGGAAGTGCCTTTGCTGCAGAGCTGGGGACTATGCAAGTTTCAGAGCAAACCGACACACTGAGAGTGCTGGGTGCAAACCCCGTTGATTACCTGGTGACGCCAAGAGTGCTGGCTTCGTGTATCGCTCTCCCCTTGCTAACTCTGATGTGTTTCACCGTGGGGTTGGCGTCGAGCGCCCTCCTAGCAGATAGCGTCTACGGCATCAGCATTAACATAATCTTGGATTCTGCACAAAGAGCCCTCCGAGGGTGGGATATAATCAGTGCGATGATCAAGTCGACTGTTTTTGGCGCGATTATATCGATTGTGAGCTGCGCGTGGGGTGTCACCACCTTGGGAGGTGCCAAGGGCGTTGGCGAGTCGACCACGTCAGCTGTCGTCGTCTCCCTTGTCGGGATTTTTATCGCGGATTTCGCTCTTTCTTGTTGCTTTTTCCAGGGAGCTGGAGATTCCCTCAAGAATTGTATGTGATACAATCACCATGGATGGCTGCATCCCTTTGTTTGACACAAGCACTTGAAAATATGATTAAAGTGGCTTCTAGAATTTGCTATATTCACTGTTTGCATCTCTAAAGCTTGAGGCTTGAAATGTACAACAGCATGCTAGAAAATGACACAACGTAAATATAAAAAATTAAAAAAAATATTCCAGATTTATAATTGAGATTATGTATTGAGCAATTAAAACCTAGTAAAGTGATAAAATGCAAACTTATATATTGTACAGATTCAAAACTCCTCAACTTAGCTTCAACACAGTTTAAATAAAATGTAAACTTATATATTGTACAAACTCAAAACTCCTCAACGTAATTTCAACACAGTTTAAATACAATATCAACAAGGTATAAAATTTCAAGATTTTAATATCAACAAAGTATCAATACAATATCAACACAGTATCAACATAATATCAACACAGCATCAATCATTGACTACCATCGAAATTCTGTTGACATTTTCCTGTTGATGCTTTTTGTCATCTGTTGACATTTTTCAATGGTCCAGATCATAGTTTTGAGTTTGTACAATATTTAGACTTTTCATTTGATCACATCCATGTTGCGTAATTTGTTTCTTCCATTTCTTGGAAGTGGAAATCAATTGTTTCTTACGAATTGATGCACTATGGCTCACATATACTCCATGTCACACTTGTTGAGAGAGAACTTTTTCCAAAAGAGGAAATGTGACATCTTTTATGGGACAAACTAAAAAAAAGTGTGACATCTTTTATGGGACGGAGGGAGTATAATTCTCAGCCACTTTATTCATTTTACATGTTTTGAACTCCAATATGTGTCAAATAGTATCCCCAAATGCTGACTTTGACCTAATAGAAAAAGGAAAATGAATTCTAACCCCCAATTTCTGTCAGGAATCGAATTCAATTTGAATTCCCAAAAACACAAGGTGGGAATTGAGATGACTCTTCAATCTATATTGGAGCACAAATTCAGATTTTCATATCATTCGAAATTGCGATTCCCCGAGCTCTCTCGAGGTCCAGCTAATTGTAATCTCTTTTATTAAACGGATGAAATTTAAGATTGAAAATCTACTTTTATTATTCTAGTGCAATTAATTTTAGATAAATGTGTTGAAAATTTAAAAGTTAATTGCACGTTATGACCAAAAAGTATATACTTGTAAGAAAAACTTATCGTCCTTGGAAGTCTCGAAACATTTGAAATCGCTGACATTTTGTAGATCACTATTTCAGAAAATCATCAACATAGAAAATATCAATAAATAATAATCTCCTAAGGAATATTTTCTCAATGAGATTAGTCTAAATAGTAAATAGATATGAAAACTAAGCTAATTTATCAAAGAAATTCAAATAAGAATATATCTTTCACGTCCAGTGATTTATTAATTTCATTCTAATTTTCAAATTTCATCATTTTTTTTTTTAGATTTTAATATTACACGCTAACTTCTTTCAATTTACCAAGCTTTTATTATCGTGATTTCATTCCAAATGTGGAATGGCGACAGAAAAAACCTATTCTCACATAACAAATGTACTCCTTCCATCCCGTAGTAAATGTCACACTTGGGAGATGTCATGAGAATTTAGGAGATGTTATTTTGTGTATTAAGTGGTCAAAGAAAATATAATTTTATAACTGATGCGAGAGGAAATTTTTTCCAAAGAAAAAGGAAATGTGACATCTTTTATGGGACAAACTAAAAAGGAAAGTGTGACATCTACTATGGACGGAGGGAGTATATTTTTCTACTCCCTCCATCCCCGATTAAGAGTCATACTTTTCCATTTCCGTCCCCGATTAAGAGTCACACTTCATTTTTACCATAAATAGTAAGTAGGTCCCACATTCCACTAACTCAATTCACTAACATTTTATTATAAAACCAATATAAAAAAATGGGTCTCACATTCCACTAACTTTTTCAATCAACTTTTATTTACTTTTCTTAAAACCCGTGCCCGGTCAAAGTGTAACTCCTAATCGGGGACGGAGGGAGTAAAATTTTTATTTTAGACACAATTATACGAAAGAAAGAAAAGGAGGACCCACCCGCCGAAAGCATAAGGCCCGCATTAACTGTTTTTTGAGGTAATCGGGCCAGTCAGCCCGGCCCGAAGCTTGCCCTGATAGCTTTATTAAATATGCGGCCCAGTGGCCAATGCACGCTCACAGTGCTCAGTCTTTCTTCGTTGAATTGAAGAAACTGGCAGTGTCAGCCCCGCCTATTAATACTCTCTCTCTCTCTCTGTGTTTGTGTGTGTGAGTGAAAAGGATGGAGAGGACAAAGAAGAAGGTGCTGCTTTTCTACTGCTTGGAAGCTGAGGATTTGGCGCGTAAAGTTGCTGCTCAATCTGACCTCATCCAGCTTCAGTCCATTAACTGGAGGTATGTCCAAATCCCCACCCTTTAGATGTTGCTACAAAACAAACATTTCCTCTTGTTATGGAAAAAAGATTCGTTTTTTATTTGGTTGGAGGAAGAACTAGCCTGCCATTTCCTCTGCTGTTGTATGTTGTGAAGTGGTTTCTTGTTTTTTTTCCTTTCAACAGATAAAAATTGGATCTTTGCTCATAGGGATTGAATAGTTTTGGTTGTTGGCACGGGTTTTAAGAAATACTCCCTCCGTCCCACATAATTTTATACGGTTTGACTTGGCACGGGTTTTAAGAAATGTAACAGAAAGTGAGTTAAAAAGTTGGTGGGACGTGGATCCTACTTTTAAAGTATTGGTTTTATAATAAAATGTGAGTAGGAATGAGTTAGTGGAATATGGGGTCCACTGCCAAAAATGATAACATTGAAATGGGTAAAATTATGTGGGACGGACTAAAATGGAATACTGAGTAAAATTATGTGGGATAGAGGGAGTATTCGGTATAAATCCCTTTTTTCTTGGCCTCATGCTTGAAAGATTTGTTTTTTTCAGAGTTTCACCATGAGAATTGATTAGTTTGACACCACATTATGGTGTATGAAGTTACAAAGTGTAGTATAGCTATTAGGATTGATGGTTAGCTTTGCTTTGATATAGTATTGTCTTAAACTTATGTGAGTGAGGGGAAATAATTCTTTTCTGTGTTGATCTTTTGGTTTAATGCAGGAGTTTTGATGATGGATTTCCAAATCTGTTCATTAAGAATGCACATGATATACGAGGCCAGCACGTTGCCTTTCTAGGATCTTTCAGCTCTCCTGCGGTCATATTTGAACAGCTTTCGGTTATTTTTGCACTTCCAACGCTGTTCTGTGCCTCCTTCTCAGTTGTATTGCCCTTCTTCCCTACTGGCTCCTTTGAGCGGATCGAAGAGGAAGGTGACGTTGCAACTGCGTTTACCTTGGCCAGAATGCTGTCTAACACCCCTGTCTCGAGGGGTGGTCCGACCAGTCTGGTTATCTATGACATACATGCTCTGCAGGTTCCTTTCTTTTTACCAATTCTGTTGTTCATGTCTTTGTTTTATATCTATTCTCTATCCATTTCTCGCGGTGTGTCTTTGCAGTATCTTCGATTAATTGGAGTGTTTCGTCTTATGACTTCATGATTTTGCATTTCCTTCATTACCTACAACTCTTATAATCTGCTATTGGTGTTAAGCAAAAAGCCGGTCTTGACTTTTATCCTTCCGAAAGATCTCAGATCCTTACGAGAACTCCAACTCGAAACATATTCTCTAACAGCTTCGAGATGGGACTAACATACTTACTTACATGTGCTCATTCCATTACAGGAGAGGTTTTATTTCGGTGATAGTATTCTACCTGTTTTCGAGAGTGGGATCCCGCTACTAAAGGAACGGCTTCAGCAACTTCCAGAATCGGACAAGGTCAATGCTTTAGTTTGCTTGTTATACGTTATTGTTGGTCTGAAACACAATTAGGATATTAGAGGCTGTTGTCTGACTTCAATTTCTTTGCAGATAGTCGTTGCATTTCCTGATGATGGAGCATGGAAACGATTCCACAAGTTACTCGATCATTTTCCTATGGTTTGTCCTTCAACGAATATTGAACCTTTTCTTCTTCTGCCTAGCGTTTTCTGATGCGATCATTTCATGTCCGAATAAATGGCCTTAGGTCATCTGCAACAAAGTTCGTGAAGGTGACAAGAGAATAGTGAGGATAAAAGAGGGTAATCCCTCTGGTTGCCATGTCGTCATCGTTGATGACTTAGTGCAGTCCGGTGGCACCTTGATCGAATGTCAGGTATTCGTTACAGCCCTCTTCTTTTAGCTGCTTGACTGAATTCTTAAGGCTTTTAATGTTTGAACATTCATTGTAATACAAACTTGTAATGGATTTGAAAACCATATCATTCAATCTGTTTTGCATTTGTTGTTTTGTCAGAAAGTTTTGGCAGCACAAGGTGCAGCAAAGGTGAGTGCATATGTCACTCATGGTGTGTTTCCAAAGAGGTCTTGGGAGCAGTTCGTTCACAAGAACGACAACGGTAGGGTTGATTCATTTCATCTCTTGTTGATGGTTCCTGAACTCGAATAGTCATTGTGATATTTACGATGCATCTGCAGTTTCAGTGAAGGCGTTCAGCCACTTCTGGATCAGTGATTCGTGCCCCCTCACCATTGAAGCCATCACCGGAAAAGCTCCCTTTGAAGTGCTGAGCCTCGCGAAATCCATATCCGACGCCCTCCAAATCTAAGGCCCGGATCGCCCCGGTCACCGGAGGAAAAGGAATCCAATCCATTGCTCAACTATGACTCTTGTATTGAACTACAGAATTCACTTCCTATTTTTGCCAATTTAACATGTATGAAAACAGACAATCTTGTAACTTTGTGGAAGATCTATTTGAGTATATTCTATTCAAGATTGAGTTTTTCAAGATCATTTTTTGGGGCCATTGACTTCTTTGAAACTAATGTAAAAAATTCAAGATCAAATAAGGTGAAACACACATACAAACTAATAAGTAACAAGATTAATGTCATAAATTTATGATTCCCTTAGTACATAAGAGGAGCAACTGAGCTATACATTTTCTTCAGAATCTCAGCCAACTCTAGAAAGTTCTATACATATAGCCAGAAAGGAAGACCAACACAAAACAAAGATTAGATTGGAAAATGCAATTGACAGCTTCTTCTCCCACTGTTAAACCATTAACTTATGTCTTTTTTTAGTTTTTCGCCTCCGAGGATCGAGCATCCATCACAAAAAGTGGACACTGAAGTGAAGAACACGGAACACTTAAATAAACGCAAAAACTGTACAAGAGTCGAACACATACTCTACCACGAAAAGTGTTATTTGAGTCGGTTGCTCCACGAGCATGTTAGCTTCCGTACAGCTTCTCCTCTGGGTCGCTCCTTGGGCTGTCGAGGGAGTCCCCTATGTAAGATCCGTCTGGCTGGCGAACAAAAATGTTCAGATTGCTGGACGAGAAGGCCGCCTGAGTCACCAAAGACGACAACAGATTAGCAATTCAAATAGCGTGACGAAAGGTGCAACTGAGAAGTTTGTGCACAAGAGCATACCATATCGTCAGGTTCTTGGCCCTCGTATTGGAAGAGAATTGGTCGACAACGCTTGTCTTCATTCATCAAACTTGAGTTTTGAAAATGTGAAACGAGAGCAACTTTTCCCTGGATTCTTGCATATGCCAACGAAGCAACTTTTTCGCTGTTGAACTTTTCCCATTTCTTGCCATTAAATGCCTTCAAAGATGCATTGCGCGTGTCAAATATTCGGATTTCATGTAAACAAAGGCGTTATGTGACCAGGGAAGGAAGCAAATACCTCAACGAAGGAGATAATGTGAAAAGGAGAAACCATGTTGATGAAGGCGTATCCAACATTGCACTTATTCTGGATCAAGATAAATCAACAAAGTTAATACTGAATCGGAATTTAATATCGAATCACTGGTTGAGGGAACACTTTCTCTAACTAAACATGTGATTACCTTAAAGTCAATTGGCAAATAGAGAAAATCATATGCACCCTTGTGCGTTTCATCGATAGCTAGGAGAAGCATCTTCGAAGTGTACCTTTACACATGGATAAGAAGACAAAATAGGAAGTAAATAAGCATTAGGAATACAAAAACCTCAAGCATTACGGTTTCTTACTTGTTCGGGATGTTTTTAATCATCAAAGTAGTCCTAGAATCTTCACCATTTCTGATCTTTTCCAAATCAAGTTGGTATTGCCTTTTGTTATCCATTTGGCTTCCGCTATCACCCCTTCTTCGACCACGATCTATTGTTCCATCGTTGCTAGCAGATCCCATTCCTCCAAAATATAAAGGGCCATTTCTGGACATTGGCATCATTCGGGAACTAGGAGAACCACTTTCAGCAAAATTTCCAGCATACGCAACGCCTAGGTTGATAGACACGGGGACTCTATTCCCATTAGTGTGGCTAAAATTCGGAACTCCATACGCTGCCTGGTTTATGTAAGACGAAGGCTCAGGGGAGTCGGGAAAAAAACCAAAATGTCTTTCCATCGGAATACCAGACGGAGCAGATCCAACATGAAGATGATGCGAACCGCGGAAAGAGCCATGCTGAGTGGTGTATGGGAAACCAACTCCCGGTGCTCTAGATGGAAACGGATGGCCTTTCTGCGAAGATGCCCACCCCGAAGAATTCACATGGTCGGAGTGGATAGTGGGACTTCCCCACAGAAACTGAGGACCGGAAAGAGTTCCGACACTGGATGGCTTGGAATCACTAAATGATGAAGTAGCTCCAGGACTTAAATTTATCATCGGGTCCGGAACAGAAAAGTGTTGCTGATAGGCTGCTCCGTGCGTGCCATTAGGGAATACCTGGTTCGAATGGCTTATGCGCGCGGTATCTTTACCGATGGGTGAAATCTTCACAGGACTTGATACATGAGAGGGAAGAATCGAAGCCAAACCAGACAAGTGAGAGCTTCCTACAGGGCTGAGCCCACCTAAAGTAGGTGACTGGCTGTAACCGTGCAACGAGTTTTGCTCGACCGGGCTGCCAAAATTCGGCCAAATACCTGCGCAGACACCATGATTGTTAGTTAAAAAATTGAACTTGTAGGTGGAACTAATAAGGAGACCACTCATTAACATGCCTGGGGGAGAGTTGCCGATGGGTGAACCGATAGGGTGTCGGAGGCCTCGAGTTTCATCTAATTCTTGATCTTGGCTCAGTTGCAGCATTAAGCTGGAGGAGAGGCATAATGAGTTAAAGAAGCAAGATTCCAACTTTATGCCCAAATCATGGTGTTTAGAGGTTACCTGCGACGAGCACCACCGGGCCGGCTAGGTTCAAGCTTTATGCGCTTTCCAGCTATGTCACATCTGTTTAAAGCCTTCAGGGCCGCATCTGCACCTCTAACATCATAAAACTCGATGAACTTATGGTGTCGCTTATGTGGCGTTTCCCTTATCTACATTTAATTATAAATGTATCCATTTCAGTTCATCAAATACGAGCAGACTAAGTACATGTTACTACTTGACATGGTAAGAAGAATGTACCTCCTTCACTTCCCCATAAGCGCCAAAAATTTGGCGAAGGTCATCGTTGGATACAGAAGCATCCAAATTGAACACCACTAAAGTTCCCTGATTCACGTCTTTTTCGGACGGATTGTCCTGTACATGAGGTATAAACAATTGAGCAAAACGCATACAGCGTAAACCAGGAGAAGACAGGGGTTCAGACCTTTGGGATTGAAAAATGGATGTCGAGTTTCCTTCGCCTCAGGGGCTTATTTTGCAAGCCACGCATTGCACTTCGAGCAGCTCTGATGTCATAGTAAGATATCATCACAAATCCCCTATGCTTACATGCAGTATAAAGAGTTCTGATATCTCCATATTGCTATTCGGCACGAGCAGAAAGGAAAAGTAGAGCACAAATTAGTATTCGAGTACTTTCCACATTTAGTAATTTGAATCTTGTTAACCATACCTCAAAGAGAGACTTCAGTTCAGAATCTTCCACATTACTGTTGATATTACGAACGAACAACGTCCTCGAAGGGTGCTCTCCGTATGGATGTTCTCCACTGACGGATCCAGCAGCACCATTTGCAAAACCAAATTGTGTAATGCTACTAATGCCAATAGTGTCAGTACTCATCCTCGGTATTCCATTGACTGAACTTTCTTGATTTTCAGGTTCGATTTCCATTCCCCCTCCACTTCCAAAGAAATCATCGTCCAAGTCCTCAAGTTGAGTCGGCAAGCCAGAGAGGTCGAAATCGTCCATAAGACCAGCCAAAAGTTCATCTTCGTCACCAGGGAGAAAAGTCCCCGTCATACTCGGATCATCAATTTCTTTGAGTGGATCCAATGCCTCATCTCGTAGTTGTAGTTTGCTAAGGCTCGGAAAGCCATCATCCAACGAAAGACCACTTGGATTGGACCCATTAAAGTTAACTACAAACAGAAACAAGCAAATCTTAGATTTCACCATAAAAATAGAAGAAAATCAAAATGATGCTATCAGGATTTCGATTGCTTGGACTTACGCTTCCCATGCAAAAGGACAGGCAACGACGAAGAAAACAAGCTGGCATCACTAGATGCATGATATGCATCAGTTCTGCCAGGAAGTCTCCACGCATTTTTTTCCCCTCCAATACTCATGACTGGCTCGGGTTAGAGGAAAATGTAGTCCTTCACGTAAATGCTTCGTGATGTATCAAATCAATGAGAACTCGTTAACGACCCCGGAACTCAAATAAATTACTGCAAGAAACACAAACACAACATCATACACTGGACCATCTTAAATCTTGTGGTGGCAAGTCAATAGCTACAGTTGATGTTACGAATCAATAAACCGAAATAAAAACCGGCGAAATCTTATACTACATATAACCAAGAAACAAAAGTATCTTTAAATCTCTTCAATGTGCTAAGCTAGCCACACAATTTCTGGTAAATATGAGGAACAGCAAGACTGCCTACTTCTCACTAAACAAGACACCACAAAAACAGTAAATTAACACAAAGAAAAGTAAAAAAAAACATCAATAAATCAAAGAGAAAGGACAAAGTAATGGCCAGGGAGAAAATCAAGCTTTAATTAACCAAACCAACCAAAAGAGGAATAAAACACAAGGCCCATATTGAAAACATCACAGTTGAGTCCACCAAAAGTTTACACTTATCATCAAACTCTATTATTACTAAAGCTTCCAAATTAAAGCACAATTAACTCAAGCTCTGATCAGAACTTTGTGCAATCAACACAACACATATTTAATTTTGGTCAACCATCGGTAACTGATGAACACTGCTATAAACAGGAAACCCACAAATTCCCCAAATCAAATGAACAACAAGTCCATGCCCAAAGAAACAATCTTGCAAACAACTAAACAAATTCAAAGCTTCACTCAACCACATGCAACAATTGAACAAAATCAAGAAAAAGATTGCAACTTTACCACATAAAGATCGCAAATTTGCACTAAAATCCAGATTCTGAAATCACAAGACGGTTTTTTTTCTCCAAAAACGGACAGAGAGAGAGAGAGATGAGAGAGAGTGAAAAACCAGAACCAGAAAAGGAAAAATCTTGGGCTTGGTGGGAAAGAGAAGAGAAGAGAGAAGTCAACAAGAAAGGGGAAGAGAGGGATTCACAAGAAGCTAAAGATAAACAAAAAAACAGAGCAAGAAAACGAAACAACAAGGCTTACGTATAAGCAGAGGAATTGTTAACTTCCACTCCTTCACTTCCTTCTCTCCCGCCGCAACGCAAGTTAATAATGTTTGAGGAGAGAGAGAGAGTTGTTTTTAGAGAGATAAATAACACTTGCAGAGAGAGGGAGGCGGAGAGGGGAGAGAGAGAGAGGCCCCACAAAGCCAAAATGGTCCAAAGGGGAAACACAGTGGGAAATGATTGGAGGGAAAGAGGTATCTGACAATCCTATACGATTATTAAAGTGAATTGAAGTTTAGATTTTTTGCTTTCAAAATCTTAATTGCAGAAGAAAAATATTAGCATTGCTTTCAATTCCATCTTCGGTAAGCTCTGTTTGGACTTTGGATTGTGATTATTAAATTGTAATCCCAAAAAATGATTATTTATAACTTGGCGAGAATAATTGCAAATAAATTAGGTTTAAGTTACTTGTAGTTGTGGAAATATGTAAACTTTACCCCCTCTGTTCCATAGAAATTGACCCTTTAGGATTGACACAGGTATTAATGTGTAATTTGATAAAGTAAAAGAGAAAGAGAAAAAATAGTTAAAATTGTGTAGTGAATTGGATGGTGGGCCCTAAATGAAAAAGTAAAAAAGAAGGAGAAAAATGTTACCATAAATGAATATGTGACTATTTGTATGGGACGGACGAAAAAAAATATGGCTAATTTCTTTGTGACGGGGGGAGTATTAAATTCGAGATTGAGTGTGTGAATTGGAATTGGATGAAGGTTACTCATTAAGATAATCTAACACTGCATATTGCCGTATTATTACTTCGGTGGATAAGGATCATTAATGAAGATAATCTAACACTGTATATTGACGTATTATTATTTTGCTGGGTAAGGGTTATTAATAAAGATTGCTATATTACTATTTTAGCAAATTTCTCATATTTACCATATTTTATATATTATTTTGTTGGGTAAGGGTTATTAATAAAGATTGTCATATTACTATTTTAGCAAATTTCTCATATTTACCATATTATAAATTATTACCTGAAGAAAAATATATTATGGCATGGTGTGTGGTCGCTATCCGTGATGGTTTATGTGTAAATATTTTCTAATGGATAATAATGCATTACTTGAATTATTTTTTATTAATTGAAATACAAAGTGCGATAAGGTGATTATATGCATTGTTGAGAAATTACTGAGTCATTCAATATGTGAGTGTCCTAGCTAATTGTATTATATACGGAAAAAATATTATTATAAATTAAATGCCAAAAAAAGTGACTGAAAATGATCGTTTTTAATGTAACGAAGCAAAATCAATGATCATTATGAGTTTCTTTCATTAGTATAGTAGTAAACTAGCAATGGAATGGTCAACTTTTATATATCTAGTTGGGTATCAATTATTGATCATATATAGTGTGATAAATGGTGGGTCCAGGTGGGGTTACGTGGGTCAATTGACCTCATAATCAGTTAATGAGTGTCGGAAAATTAAGTTAAATTTGGTATTAGGAGCTGTCATCGATTTACTGTATAAGAGTTTTGCCTTGAGTATTTGAAGTTGAGGTTTATTTTCGTTATTCTTCTGTCATTTATTGTCAATGATGATTCTCCTACTGAATTTGCGTATAATACCGGCTAGGACGTTAATAAGTAGTATTAGCTATACACGATTCTACGAGTTCCGTTTTTAATGGTTACCTAGAGTTTTCAATACCAACTTGTTATAGAGTGCATTGTTTTTTTTTTTATCTAAAATAAAAACAAAAAAATAATATAAAGCCGTGAACGTTTTAGAAAGAGTTAATGGTCCCAAATGATTTTCCCATCTATGACCATTTTATTCCTATTTTTGAAGTACTTTCATTTATAATTGACGTCATTTTAATCGTGTATGACCGACAAACTACTTTGGAAAAAATATGCGAAAAAATTGGTAATACCATCAAGTTGTAGTTGCATAAAGAAATTTAGCCATTTTAAAGTAATTTTTATTTGTTTATGAAAATGACAATAACTGATTAAATATAGTACTTTCTCCATCCTCGAAATATGTGTCATATTATAGATAACACATATTTTAATAAATAGTTAGGAAAATATATGTCATATTAAACAAAAATACATGGAGTGTGAACACTACTGCCATAAATAAAACTAAGAATATTTTTGTGGACAAATAACACAGAAAATCGTGTCCATTTTTTCTAGTTGTGTGAATTTTAATGATCATTATACGCTTCACAATAATATACAACTATTATTATAAACAATATCATTATACGTAAATATATTTACCATAGTGGAGCACTATAGGCACTTTTCACCAACATTAAGTACTTCTTTATTATTTTTTTAATTGCAATTATAGGATTTTGATCTATAAAAACTAGATTTAAATACAGAAATACAGAACAATATCATACTTTGGGTATTGTTAGGTCATAGTTAATTTATTTTTAGGTTATTCTAACAAAGCATGACCTAAAATGATCTTAAAATGACATTAAACTCAAATCTTATAATATGACCTAAAACTGCTTAATTATGACCTTTTGTGTTTTTGATTAATTATTGATCATTAGATCATCTAATTCTAGAGATAAGATTTGGGTTATATTTATGGATTTAAATGCATTTCTAGATTTAATTATTGATATTATACATAAATTAATTACAAATAGTATTTTTATTATAAGAAAACTACATGATTAAAATTTTAAAAAAAAACTAACTAATGGCAAAAACTTGGGTGCGTCTCTATTAATTAAATCAAATCATAATTTACATTTAAAATTAGTTAGATCTTTTAGGTAAAAAAAAAATTCAAACTATCAGTCAATCTGAAAGTGGTGTGGTTTTAACAATAATGAATCAGCAACGATTTATAAAAAAAAAACAAAAAAAAAACAATAATAATAAAACAAAATAGCTTCCAAACAAATCATAGTGATTTGCTTATTTCAACCTCGTTTAAGGTAACGACAAGCAAAATCTGGCTGTATTATTAAAATTGAAGTGTTTAAGACGATGTTTTGAATTTAAAATTTTGGAAAATTTATTTTAATATGTGGGATAAGTACTTGATGAGATTATAGCTTTAGGGATAAGATTTTTGGGCTTGGATTATAGAGTTAAATACGAAAAATGCCACTGGTTGGTATGTGAGCATGATTGGTGGATACAGACAGGATTATGATTAGGATTGAATTGAATTCTTTATTAAACCAATCCCATGTTTAGAATAATAAAAAAGTTATTTTTCAAAGGAGCTGTGGTTATTTTATCAATGAAACTCCGCAAAAAGAGCAAAAAAGGGACTAATAATTTAGGGGGATTGTGACTTGTGACAAATCTCGAGATTATCGAAATTAATTAGTTGATTAATTTTGTTATAGATCACAAAGATCAATATTTATAAATCAAAATGCATTTATTTCTATCATTATCACTATATTATTTAAGTATTGAGTCTTAATCATCCAGTGAATAATATTTATAAAATTAAATTTTAGTATTAAATATGATGGACAATTTTAAGTTTAATTACTTTGCTCACGAGATCATATATATGTTGTCAACGGTATTTTCAAAATTCTTCACTTTTTAAATACCAATTGCACGGTTGGAAAAAATTGACTAATCGTGTTATTTTATATGTATAGATTAAATTATTATATAGAAATATTAAGGGTGTCCAATATCTTGCAAACTTTCGGGGAGAGTTTCTAAAAATTAGCATTATATGGTAAATTTCTGAATTTCCTTAAATTAAGATATTAGTGTGTTAAAATTTTGAATTAGAGATTGAAGATTTATAGGGATAAAATAAAATACTAGTATACTTATATAAAAAATTTAACAACAACACCCATCTATATTTATTAACATTGTCATGGTTTTTGTATTTTCAAGAGTGGGCCGATTCACTATAAAACTCGGCCCATATAAAGAATTGTCATTATCTTCAAATGCTAGTAGAGGAGTATATTTAAATTCTTTTAACTTTTTTCATTATTTTTCTGAAACATAATAAAAAATACTATCTAATTTAATAGTAAGATATGTATGAAATAAGATTCTGACATGAATTTTGGATTCTGGCTTATTTTTTGAGTTATTTTTTAGGTTAAGGAATTCAATTTTGACTTTTTGCTAAGGAAATGAGTTTTTTCTTATGACTTAGGAAATGAGGTACTATGACTTTTGATTTAGGGAAAAAGATGCAACTTCTGACTTAGAAAGTGAGTTATACACTTCTTACTTAGGGAAAAATTGTGAAATAAGATTTATCAAAGTAGTTTTTGACTTATGACATAAGAAAACGAGATCCAAATTTTGGATTAGAAAACAAGTGGTGATTTATAGATCAGTGCACCTCTCAATTGTGGCGGATCTATGTCAGAACAAAGGGTACAATGTATCCCTGTTAAAAAAAATCATTCGCTCTAGTCGAATCTTTATATAGACTTTTAAACTTCTTTGTTGGAAATATTTTTGGAATATTTGCTCGTTGTTGTTCAGATAGAGCCTTGATGAATCGAGAAAAAACGAAAACATTCATTAGTGAAAATGAAAAATATACTTTTTAAAACTTTGAAGAACAAAAAATGTCATATTCATGTCGAACTAGGCACTCGTGATTTCAAGGTGAGCTGTAGTAGATAATTTTAAGTAATACTCTCTCCGTCCCAATAAATATGAAACATTTGGTTGTCGGCCCGAAATTTTATGCAGTGTTATTTTATGAGTTAATGAAAAAAGAGCAAAAGAAGAGAGTTGAAAAAATAGAGAGAATATTATTTCTATTTTAAGAAATGTTTCACTTTTAGTGGGATAATTCAAAGAAAAACATTTTATTGCTAATAAGACAGAAGGAAGGAGTAGTAGTATTGATTGATCTAACATTTTCTGAATTAAGTTAGTTAGCTAGGGATTGTGATTTTTTCAATAAACAAAATCATCATTAAACGTCACGCACTCTCCTCCCCATTTCCATGCCGGTTTGAATTATTTAAATCCAAAAGTCCAAC